>NC_139978.1:29942548-30002548 GCF_963993115.1 Abramis brama | reverse complement strand
GACGATTCTTCCATCTGCACATTCTGTTGCTGAGTGACTGTATCTGAGATTGTGTAGAGGAGGACAGTGAACAGAGGCCCAGTGTATTTTTCAGCCTAGTTTTACTACTCGGGGCTTTTGCACTTTGGTGCAGATTTCATCACGCCTTGGGTTTTAAGCTTTCCAGGAAAGACATTTTGTGTTTTAAAAGCTACAGCAAAGGATTAAACCTATTCTCTTCTGAATCGCTAGTAGTGTATAAAGATATGCGTTAATGAACACTTATATTACGCTATATTTGCGTAAAAATATTTGAAAATAAAAAACTGTTTATCCTTGGACTTTTCTGTTGGAAGTTTTTGGGGCTTACACAAGGGGGTGCTAACACTTTTGTTAAATCAACAAGCAGGCACAGTTATTATTTGATGCTGATATTGCCAAAATGGCCAAATATCATCTGATTAAATGGTTTTAACAGTATATCACTTGGTTTATCGTAATTCATCTTATGTGGATGGATGGATGTACATGCTTACTTGAAAACACTTGAAATCAATGTATTATTGATTTTCAATATGTGTTTTTTACCTTTTCTTCTATTATAGGATGTCCTGGAAGTGGAGGTTAAAGACCCCAATGAGCTTGTTGGTAAGTATCAAATTTATCAAGCATTCCCTCATCTTCAAGTAAAAGATCTTTCCAAAGAGATGGTAGAAAGCATTGATGCGTGTTTGTGCTCCAGCCAACATGGTGCAAGAAAGTTGCTGAGGTGTGTGTTTGTGTACCTTGGCCGTGCCCAGGAAATGAGTGATCCAGGTTGGATTGCTTCAGTTTTGTTTTATGGCAACTCTGTGTGATATTAGTTTGATTATAGTGAGACCTCAGGAATGTACAGCACTTCAATTTTAATGCTTGTTCATCAAAGTCATGATTTTTCCTTTAATTTTTCTATGAGTGCATTTTTCTTTTTCCACTTAAGGCCCATTCTCACCAAGAATGATAACTATAACCCTAACTATAACAAAAACTATTAGTGTCCACTTCATGCACGATAATGTTCTGATTATAATAAGCATGCCCTGCAGTTTTCACCTACTGTTTTAAATGCTCAAGCTCTTTATAGTTGGGTGGATTCTGATTGGCTGTCAATATTTTTATCGTTCATCAGCTGGAACGTAGAGAGAGTACGTAACAACGTAATACATGCAGTCTGCATTAGAAGTTTGGGCCCCTAAACTTTTAACTGTATTTATAATGCCACATATCTTTCTGATGCACTCAGAGCCAGAATATTCTACTTTTACAATTGTTGGGAGTTACTGTAAACAAGACATTTGGACGAGTAACTGAACGTTCCACTTTGTCTTGTTTTTCTTCACATTAAAATGTGAAAAGATCAGAATAGACCGTAGAAAGGAAGGTCTTGCTGGAGGCTCAAAGATTTGCTTTGTGGTTGGGAGACAGAAGATCTTTACATTCGGCTCTAATTTTCCCTCCTTCTCTTTTTTGGAGTCTTTCTGAGACTGGAGTTGGTGTATGGGCTTTGTGTGTGACGGTGCCACTTGTTTGGGTGAACACGGAGTTCTGAAGATGCCTGAGAAATGAGTCATGTACAGTTAACGCGTGATTGCTCTGATGGAGAGGAAATGACAAATGGGGAGAGATCTACTGCTCAAAAATCAGCTAAAATCGCACTAAATCATACCAGGAATAAGAAAGCTGGCTTGAGAGGAACAGTGGGGATTTTAGGGGTTTTATAGAAGACCCCTGTCTTGCCAACATTCCTGTGCACACTTGCTGCCTGCTGCTACCACATTTACTCTAATCACACTGTAATTAAGACGTGTGTGAATGCTTTATAAAACACAGCTTTCAGACCAACTACAGTTGAATCCATGACAGCCACAAAAACAATCGCAAACTTTGACAGTTTTATACCAAAGTTTTTACACTTTCTAAGAAAGTATTAGTTGTGTTTGCCTTTGTTCTAGTTCTGCCATGGCGGTTGCTAATTGGGTTGGAGAAAAAATTACTGATTTCTCGATTTTAATCGATTCTCATTTTTATGAACTGAAATCGATTCTTAAATGACAAAGAATCTCTAAATTAGTCTCACCTACAGTACCATCCAACAAATCAAAGAACCTTTTTTAATTTTGATATGAAACAAAGTCTCAGATTTCAATTTCTGTCCATTTTATTGATGAAATTCAAACAATAAATACCATTTTGGCTCTCTTTAATGTGACGTGGCAGATCACAGATTAAGCGAAGCAGCAGCACGAAGTGCACGTGTCATGTACGGATCATCTTTTACACTTTACTACTACTATCATCAATCAGGTTTCAGCCAAGGAAAGACGTCAATAAAATGGCTTATCAAATCGCAAGATTGTGAATCAAAGTTTAATCGAATAATTAAAATTCAATACCCAGCCCTAGTGTTATGGGTTGTTTTTATGTGGTTGCTATATATATTGCGCAAAACATAAAATATATTGTTCCTATGTATAATTAGCCATCAGTAGTTTTATATGTATCCATTATGTCGTTCACAATGCTTCATGGTAGTCTAGTTCTTTTCACCATCAAAGCCATTAAGGAGACAGCCTTCTACCTTTGTCTTTTTCTCTTATTTTCAATTACCTTTTTGTCCAATTTTGCTTCAAATCAAAGTTTGTAATGTTGTTATTCACCTTAAAAATACCATGGTCACTGAATAAGTGCGCTGGCACTGTTGCACAATGTGACACAGGTTTCCTCTTTTTTATTATTTTTTTTTTTTTTTATCCCACAGTTTATGGGACTTATTTTTCCTTTTTTAACATCCGCCAGGTAAAAAATAGCAAATCTGATCACTTGTCCTAAAGCCTGTCATCTTAAGACGCTGCACAATTTGAGGTTTCATTTATGTAGGAGTTATGAGTCGATTTTCAATACTTAGGATTAGGAGTTTCTAAAATCCCTAACCATAAAAATTAGCAATAATAATAGTGAATCTGATTATTTTAAATGCTATCTGTGTGTTCTATTCTTTTCTACCTCTTTAGAGTAGCTCTACATGTGTGCATGATCTGTTTTGCCAAAGGGTTGTCCTCAAATGTTCAGTTTGCGTAAGGCAATTCTTATGGAAAATGATTTTACCTTTCCGAAATCCCGACCTACCTCGGCAAGTTTCCATCGCTAGGGGGCCTGTTTCTACATGTTTATGTCTGTGTGTGTCTGTGCATTGCTTTGGGAAGTGTGCCACTTCTAAAGTGCTCCACCCAGCCCTTCCCTGCTCGTGTGTGTGTGTGCGTCTGTCATGTGTTTTAACAAACAGAGGCATGTTTTGGGCCACAGTCGTTGCCTCAGACCTGTCCAGAACAGCAGCCAGGGGGTGTGAGAGAGGCAGATGGGGGAGGAAGGGTGTGTGGGATTGAGAAGAGAGGAGGTGAGGTGAAAGGGAATTCGGCAGTAGCCTGTTCCAACCAGTATGGTTTGAATAGTGTTCACTGCTGCATGTGTACGCAACCACAAATTCCATTTCTCCGTAATTTGCTCCAGAGATGTCTGACAGACTGCTGATAGACACTTCTAGTTTGAAGGAATAAAGAAAAAATACAGAATAAAGAAAAAATACAGAATACAGCTCTCGCAAATGCTTGCGTAATTGTAGTAGATTAGTGTCATTTTAAAAATGTGAAAAGATTTTTTTTCGCTTGAGGTTAAAGTTGCATACGGAATCCTGAATATTTGTGTATTTGGAAACTTTATACCGCTGATGGGAGAAGGATTTTCTTCATGATTTATTTCTTTTTTATTTATTTATAGTTTTTAGTATGTGCTCACTTTTTAAGTTGGCAATAATTTGCGTTTGTATGAAATATGTAAAAATCTAAATCAGAGAAAAATTGAATTGCACAACATACAGGCCTATCGAAATACATTTTATTTAAAAAATATACCAAAGAAAAATTGTAACTTAAATAATTATAAATAAGCTTGCACACTAATATATATATATATATATAAATATGTATATATGTATATATGTAAATATGTATAAATAAATATATGTAAAATACAGTATATATACACACACATCATCCAATACACCTTACCAACATGCTAGATATAACATGCATAACAATGCTCTGGCATCAACTATATTTTCTTGAAAAAATGTAGTTTGATTTTATGAGCATATGATTGTCATTACTCTATTGCAGCACACCTGTTTTTACTGTAAAGTAAATTGTAACATTCATGTATTTAATTCTTCAAATGAGTATTTTCTTCTTCTTTATAGCACAGTTTTCGGAGAAGGTTCGGAACATGTCTCCTGACGAGATCAGAATTCCTCCTGAACCCGCCGGGCGTTGTTCCAGTCATCTGCAGGTGAGATTGTTGCTCTGTTCTGTTTGAGATGTTCTTGACTTTCTGCCATGGGGTCCAATGAGAGAACTTGTTTTTGAAAGATGCTAGTCTCAGCTGCTATCAGATAGCTTGCACGCTGACCATTCACAGGCTTATGCATATTGCACAAACAAATAACAAGACTGGGCCAAAATCAATTCTAATCTGATTGTTTGGATGCTATGCAATTTCCAGGAGTCACGTTTTTACACGCAAAGCTGTGTTAAAGACTGCTGCACTGATCACATGTTAGCGAGGTCCTTTTAGTTCGATAAGTAAATTAGATCCTATAGGACACTTACATTTGTGAAACATCTCAACTTAACCAATGATTTTGGACATACAGAATTTTTGACAGAAGTCAACACATTTTCTACTCCTTTTGTGGAAATTGTTGCATGATTATTTGAATGAGCGCTTATTGACTTTGATAATAGGCTGCTGTACAATAATTTCAAATTTGTACATAAACATGATGTTAAAAAGTAGTTGGTCAATTTAAATGTCAGTCAGATGGCCTCTTCTGTAACACTTTACAATAACGTCTCATTTGTTAACATGAAATACATTAGTTAACATAACTACAGAATTTTTTAGCTAGTCTTAGGTAAAGGTAATTTGATCATGTACTAATAAATGTTTTAAAATAAAATGGTGTTTCTGTTAGCATTAGTCAAGGCATTGTGAACTAACATGAACAATCATATTTTTATTAACTAATATTAACAAAATTATGCATGCTGTAAAAAATATTTTGCTCGTTGTTAGTTTAGGATGTATGCTTCAAAGTAGACCTGACTTTATGCCGATTGTATTCTCATGCTGAAATAGGGCTTTTAATTAAGTCATCATCCGTATAAACAAACACTGTCTGTTACTTTTATTTGCATAAATACTTGAAGCTAAAGTCTGGGTTATTATAGTTAACTAAAACCATAAATTCCATTACTTCAAATAAAAAAAAAAATGTTTTTTTATTTTCAGCTGTTTGCTAAGACAAAATTTCTCAATTTTTTCATTTAGTTTAACTTGATTGTACTAAAATAACAAACAGAAATATAGTATAATGTGAATTATATAGACATACAGTTTTATTATATAAAACTGACAAAAATGCACAACAAAATTACTAAACACTTAACTAAAATTAAAATTAAAACAGGAAATACAAAAATAAATACAAAATACTGGTTGAAAATTAATAATAGTATCTTAATTAAAGGGATAGTTCACCCAAAAATGAAAATACTTACTCCCCCTCATGTCGTTGCAAACCAGTAAGACCTTTGTTCATCTTCGGAACACAAATTAAGATAATTGATTAAATCGGAGAACTTTCTGCGCCTCCATATACATACAGCAACTCAATTTCCACTTTCAAGCCCCAGAAAGGTAGTAAAGACAACGTTAACATAATCCGTGTGACTACAGTGGTTCAACCTTAATTTTATGAAACTACGAGAATATTTTGTTTGCAGAAAATAAAACAAAACCTTTCTGGGCCTTGAAAAGTGGTAGTTGCGTTGCTGTATGTATATGGAGGCACAGAAAGCCCTTGGATTTCATCAAAAATATCTTAATTTCTGTTCTGAAAACGAACAAATGTCTTACAGGTTTGGAACAACATGAGGGGGAGTAATTAATGACAGAAATTTCATTTTTGGGTGAAATAACCATTAAAATTAAAATTACACTGTCTGAAACAATGCAAATAAACAATATGATTGGTGCTTCTCATTCTTGGTGAATTCTGAATTTTCCAAAGCATTTGATTTTTTTTTCTTTCTTTTTTTTTCGTATACCAGCTTCTCTCAGCTGCTCTGTTTTGGTTGGACTGCTACACTACACTTTGTCATCAACAGTCATAAAAAGAGATCATATGAGTTCATTGTTTTAGTTCTTGGCAACGGTGTTTAGATCAACATGTTTAGATCCTGGCTGGCATGTTTTATCTCAGGGTGTGGCACTGGGGGGCTCAAGGGGGTGGAAGGTTGTGGGTGTCAGTCTTTCAGGTGTTTTGCCTCACCTGGGGGTAAGGACTGGCAGTTTGCCCTATATCATGTAACTTGCGTCCTGTCAGAACATGTCCAGGGATTTAAACATTTGAGGTCAGGGATGTCAAAACCATGTTAATGTGTAGGTCATTTTTGAACATATTTCTTTAGAATAATGTGGTTTGTTAATATTTATTCATATCTCATAGTCAAATTTGTTATTAATCATAGCTCTTCCTGTTGTGTCTCTGTCTCTCGTGAGCTGTTGGGGCAGGTGTACACGGGTGTGGTTTTCACACTCAGTATTGTACAGCCTAGTACTGATAGATGGGCTGTGCTTTTCCACGTCATGATTAATATCCTGTCCTTGTGGCTATGCTTTTATCGCTGCTCAGACATGATCCTCATTCTCTTATACACCTCAGTTGGTCTTCCTACTAACTTTCTTGTAGTCCATTTTGTACAAATGAAGATCAGTGTCTTAACTGTCAACAAAGGACTTTTAAATTTATTTGACTTCTTGGAATGTGAAGGAAAACTGAAAATGGCACATCTCCAAGTGCTTCTTGGAGTCTGGTTGTCAAAAATCACCCTCTAGTTCTAGAAACTCGCAGTCGTACAAAGACTTTATTCATTCCTAGTGTCTCACAACAAGAGAGGAAACAGTATTTTTCTTGTTTCGTAGTGCACTTTTGACATAAACTTGCATTTAAAATAAAAAAATAGACAATTTGTTTATTTGGCAAGATCATGCATGCACTTAATATCAATAATGATAGGAAAAATAATTAGATAATAAGACTGTTGTACCTTTTCTGTTTGTAGGAAAAGATCTTTAAGCTTTACGAGCGGAAGCTTCATGGAGACTTTGATACAAACAGCCATATTCAAATGAAGAAAGAGTTTCGCAACCCAAGGTCTGGAGATAACAAGTTTTAATGACCCACCATGCACCAGACATAACCTGAAGCTGATTATATTTTGATACTGTTCAAAGTACTGTTATTTGTTTGCAAACTAACCATATGTTTGTGTTTATAGCATTTATGAGAAGCTAATCCAGTTCTGTGGGATTGATGAACTTGGAACCAATTATCCAAAAGTATGTAATGTTTACCTTTTAATACCATGTAAACACACATTGCTGTTTTAAAAAACTTTTTGTGTTTACTTCTTCATAGGACATGTTTGACCCCCATGGCTGGTCAGAGGATTCGTATTATGAGGCACTAGGTAAATTGCTTAAAATTGCTTAAAATTAAATTTGACATTTCAACTGGTATGGATTAAATTGATTACATCTGTTAACCATTTGTGTGCTAATCTCTCCACAGCCAAAGCTCAGAAGGTGGAGATGGACAAGCTGGAAAAAGCCAAAAAGGAAAAGACCAAGGTTAAAACCTTGAGGCACTCCACTTATTATTATTATCATTATTATTATTATTATTATTATTTTTATTTTTTTATATATATAATATTAAAAGGTTTGTTTCTTCTATATGGGCCAAAACCTCACTGACGGTTACAATGTTTTACCCCTGTGTCTTTAGATTGAATTTGTGACGGGCACTAAAAAAGGCACCACTTCTAATGCAGCAGCTCTGGCCACAAACGCAACAACTGCCTCATCCACAGGTACAATGCATGATTGAGTGTTTTAAGCAAAAATAAGGGCTTTAAAAATGTAAAGTGATGAAATTGCAACATATATAGGCAATGTAATTGTTGTATAATAACAGCCTGCTATACTTATTATTATTATTATTATTATTATTATTATTATTATTATTATTATTATTATGATTAAAAAAAAATATTACCAAAAAAGACCTCAAGGTTTAAGGCTTTTACTATTTAAAAAAAAATATATATATTATGCTTTTTTCCCCAACTGTATTATTCAGCATTTATGAAAGAGAAAATCAGTCCTTTTCTTTACTCCTAGTGTGTCGCCACTATGATAATAGTTGCATAAGCCAGTTCTAGTTTCATGATAATGAAATGCAAATGTTTAGAGCTGTCACTAAACATTATTTTGGTCATTTGGTACATTATTGGTGGATTATTTTGACGATTAATCAAGTAATCGGATACACTTTTTGTAGTAATACAAATAGACCTAAGTGAAGAACAACCATTAAAATGACTTAAATACATTGGTAGAATAACAATGAGGCAATAATAATTGGTTCAAAGAAAGTATCAAAAAGCTAGTAATCATATTGTTGTATTGAACAACACTGATAAAATACATAAAATACACAACTTATTTTCATCATGTATTATAATAAATGCTTCCAGAGGGTACCAACGGTCTGGTGATTGTTGTTGTTACACTTTACAGCATGATCAAATCCTTGTTTAATATTGGCCAAACAAGATTTAATTAAATGTAATCATCGTGCATTAATTAATATTAATTGATATAATTAATTATATCGTGCAGCCTTTGAAAAGGTCTAATAATGCCGTCCGTGGAATGCACCACTTCCGTGTTTTGCCAGTTAAACGACATGGGCAAATTGTAATCGAGAATTTTTTTTAAATCAAGTACTCTAATTGAATTGAGGAATTGTGACAGCCCATCATATGCTGAATTATAATTCAGTCTTTGTTGGTTAGTGTTACTGCAAACAAACCTACCATTAGTTCTAGTTGAATTAAACCTAAGTGCTATGACCCAGCAGATGCTCAGAAGAGGAAGAGCAAGTGGGATTCAGCAGTGCCAGTGACCCTGGCACAACCCGCCCTCCTCACCACCACTGCCACCCTCCCTGGAGTCGTCTCTGTGACCACAACAGCCAGCGGCACCAAGACCACTGTCATCTCTGCAGTGGGAACCATTCTCAAAAAAGCTAAGCAATGACATGGAAAAAAGTGTTGAAAATCAGTTTGCCAGATTGATAGTCAATGACAGTGTCACATGGAAAAGTAACAGGTGCTGCTGTTTTACTTGAGCAACAGCCGGTTTTAACTGTCTGGCAACTGGAATAGATGGTCTTTATCTCATTTTCAGAAAGAGAATATTTTGGATATATCTTCATAACGGCATAATTGTACCAGACATTTGTGTTCAACTTGACTAGCTATTTCAAATGCATTCATCCGATGGTTGATACTTTTTTTTGTATTTAAACTTCTTGGTTGTCTTGCCCTGATGTTTTCCATTGATTTCATGTATGTAAAAACTATCCTGTAGCTGTCATGCATTGCAAGTCATCTGAACTTTCATGTCCAACATATGAAAACTCTTTCAAACTTGCAACAAATTATCGAGTAATTTTGCATTTTATTTTTCCTTTTAGTAATCATTCATTGTTTGATAGATGACCAGTCAGGTTTGCCTTCTATCTGTTTCCATTTTCATGTTTTGGATAGGTCACGTCACACAGAACACCAATTACACATCACTGGAGTCTTCATTCAGTATTTTATTACAAATGATCAGGGCTAATTGACTGTATTAATGCATTTATTGTGTAGACAGAAGGTGGTCTTATAATTTGGTGCAAGTTCATTTTTACACTTTTTTTCTGTCATTTCTGTCTTTTATTTAATTTTAGCAATGCAAGTAGGTTTTCTTTAAAACATGTATATATTAAAACGACTCTGTGGCTTTTCTGTAGCTCAGCAGTGTAAAAATAAATGTTTTTTTTTTTGTATAATTGCAAAGCTGTTGAATTTATAAAACTCTGTGTTTAATTCAAACCTGAAAGGATCTGCTTCTGGGATGAAGAAACAGAAATGGGATGTCAGGTAGTGTTAAATAACTTTTTGTGGATGAGGAATGTGTTTTTGGGTTCTGAAATTGAAAGATGGTGTGCATCTACTAGATGGATTACTGATTTATATCTAAGCAATACCTTTTCCATTCTGAACTTCCAAGCTTTTGTTCAAGCTAAGAAATCCTGTGCAATGAGATGATTTTCTGGCACTTTCCCTTGGTCATATTTAAAACCTGCTGAGAATGTGGGTACAGCCTAGTTAAAGATCTGCTGGGCTTGATAATCAGAAGGTTGTGGGTTCAAACTTGTGTCCCTTGATCTAGACATTTTACTCTAAGTGGTGGTTACTTCAAAGCACCTTTCACAGAGATTCCGTAAAATACACTGGTAATGTGTCCTGGGATTGTTTGATTTTGGTTCATTCACAGTTGCCAGTGATTTTCCAGAATCCGTGTGTGCATTCACACACATCCCATAAAGATCCCGTAAAGACACATGACATTGCTGTCTCTGCAGCTTCTTAAGTTTGCTTATGATCTGAGTTCAGGACCAGGGTTGAGAACCACTGCTCTAAGTGGACTATTCTTTCAGATAAAACCTTGTGCAAATGATCAAATTAGTATGTTACTTTAGAACATATGACATATGTTAATTTTTTTGTAAAACCATAAAATGGTTAACTTGCACTACTATTAAATATTTTGGGGTCTATGCTATATATATATATACACACATATACATATACATACACATATACATATACATACAGTGAGGAAAATAAGTATTTGAACACCCTGCTATTTTGCAAGTTCTCCCACTTAGAAATCATGGAGGGGTCTGAAATTGTCATCGTAGGTGCATGTCCACTGTGAGAGACATAATCTAAAAAAAAAAAAATCCAGAAATCACAATGTATGATTTTTTAACTATTTATTTGTATGATACAGCTGCAAATAAGTATTTGAACACCTGAGAAAATCAATGTTAATATTTGGTACAGTAGCCTTTGTTTGCAATTACAGAGGTCAAACGTTTCCTGTAGTTTTTCACCAGGTTTGCACACACTGCAGGAGGGATTTTGTCCCACTCCTCCACACAGATCTTCTCTAGATCAGTCAGGTTTCTGGGCTGTCTCTGAGAAACACGGAGTTTGAGCTCCCTCCAAAGATTCTCTATTGGGTTTAGGTCTGGAGACTGGCTAGGCCACGCCAGAACCTTGATATGCTTCTTACAGAGCCACTCCTTGGTTATCCTGGCTGTGTGCTTCGGGTCATTGTCATGTTGGAAGACCCAGCCTCGACCCATCTTCAATGCTCTAACTGAGGGAAGGAGGTTGTTCCCCAAAATCTCGCAATACATGGCCCCGGTCATCCTCTCCTTAATACAGTGCAGTCGCCCTGTCCCATGTGCAGAAAAACACCCCCTCATCATTCTTCTTCCTCCAAACACGTTTAGTGGAATTATGACCAAAAAGTTCTATTTTGGTCTCATCTGACCACATGACTTTCTCCCATGACTCCTCTGGATCATCCAAATGGTCATTGGCAAACTTAAGACGGGCCTTGACATGTGCTGGTTTAAGCAGGGGAACCTTCCGTGCCATGCATGATTTCAAACCATGACGTCTTAGTGTATTACCAACAGTAACCTTGGAAACGGTGGTCCCAGCTCTTTTCAGGTCATTGACCAGCTCCTCCCGTGTAGTTCTGGGCTGATTTCTCACCTTTCTTAGGATCATTGAGACCCCACGAGGTGAGATCTTGCATGGAGCCCCAGTCCGAGGGAGATTGACAGTCATGTTTAGCTTCTTCCATTTTCTAATGATTGCTCCAACAGTGGACCTTTTTTCACCAAGCTGCTTGGCAATTTCCCCGTAGCCCTTTCCAGCCTTGTGGAGGTGTACAATTTTGTCTCTAGTGTCTTTGGACAGCTCTTTGGTCTTGGCCATGTTAGTAGTTGGATTCTTACTGATTGTATGGGGTGGACAGGTGTCTTTATGCAGCTAACGACCTCAAACAGGTGCATCTAATTTAGGATAATAAATGGAGTGGAGGTGGACATTTTGGAGGTGGACATTTTAAAGGCAGACTAACAGGTCTTTGAGGGTCAAAATTCTAGCTGATAGACAGGTGTTCAAATACTTACTTGCAGCTGTATCATACAAATAAATAGTTCAAAAATCATATATTGTGATTTCTGGATTTTTTTTTTTAGATTATGTCTCTCACAGTGGTGGACATGCACCTACGATGACAATTTCAGACCCCTCCATGATCATTTTTTTTTATTTTTTTTAAAGAAGTGTCATGTTCACCAGGACTGCATTTATTTCGGCACATTATTTTGACCAAAAATGTATGCACCTCTTGATGAAAATAAATGTGATGTTATTTCCATCAAGTGGTGCATCAGTTTTTGGTCAAGATCTTGTATTGTATTCTTCATGCTCCCTCAACCATTCTTTCACAATTTGACCCTGATGAATCTTGACTTTGTCATTCTGGAATATGGCCATGATGTGTCTTCCTACATGGTGGTTTAAGAAATGCAAAGCTACACACTCCGTCAATTAAGGTTAAAAGAACTGTTGCCAAACATATAACATGCTAGAAACACAGCAATAATGATCCAGTCACAATACTCTTCAGTAATTGCCTATTTAAATCCAAACTGTGCATTTACTCATTTATTACTCATTAAAGTCACATTTATTTATATAGCGCTTTTCACAATACAGATTTTTTCAAAGTAGCTTTATAACAGGAAAATGCAACAAAGTTTGTTTCCAGAAGAAAATAGCATCACAGTCCAGCTTAAGTAAGTTCAGTGATGTTTCATTTTGTTGTAAAAAGTTATTTAGAACAATCAGAATTTTATCCAGTTCCATCCGGTTGAAGATTGGAGTCATCACGCCGGTATGGAGACGGGTTTGTTGAGGATTTGGCTGTCGTGTCGATGAGGCCTTCACAGGGGAGAGTCTAGTTGACACAACCTCTGCTGACACTTCAGGGATGCGTTGTGGTCGTGTCTAGGCGCATTATATTATATTGTATTATAAATGGTTTCTTCTCATTTCAATTGTTTAGCAGACATTCAGAAATATAATTAATTGCCTTTGTTTTTGCTGCTTCTTAATTCTTCCTGGCTAAAGGAAAGCAAATTCTGGTGGCACATCTTACCCCACTCTCCTAATGGCCTGTCAAACATTATTTCTGTTCAAATGCAAGGCTTTATGGTTGTAACAAAAGGTGTTTTTTAAATTATTATTTGACTTTTTCATGGCCCCAGATAAATCAGTTGACGCACAGGAGTAAGTTTGCCAGCTGAGATTGAGAGATGGGGATTGAGCGAGTGCTGTATGTGCTAACTGTGCGTCAGGGTGACTCAGATTGAAGACACACCCGGTACAGGCCCTGACTCCACTGATCTACAGTTGAATCCGGCCACGAAGATTTACTCATGCAGTGCACATAATTATAATGTTGTTACCAACTATTTAAACATGCATAGTGATTCATTGAACTAGAACTTGACCTTTTTTTTTTTACCTTCCTGTGTTACTGTAGTGAGAGCTAGTAATTTAATTCTACCCACTAGTCATGTTTTTGCCAATATTGTAAACACACAGCACTGCTGCACTTATTCAAATATAGGCCTATATTCATTTTCAAAAGGCAAGTAGAATATAGGGGGGAGGGGTGTTGGATCATGAATATAGGCAGAACCTAAACTCACAGACAGTTTCATATTGTGCATATTGTTGCAGATTTGTTTTTGTTTGCAAGATCCCAGCATGCATCATGGCATTAAATAAATTACAGTTACTATTTTTAGTATAAGCTTGACACCTTTTTTAAAAGTATGGGGTTGGTTTTTAATGTTTGTGAAAGAAGTCTCTTATTCTCACCAAGACTGCATTTAATGATCAAAAATACACTGAAAACAGTAATGTTGTGAAATAATATAATAGTCTTCAGTGTCACATGATCTTCAGAATCATCTTCAGAAATCATTCTAATATGCTGATTTCCTGCTCAAGAAACATTATTATTATCAATGTTGGAAACAATTGTGCTGCTAAATATTTGAATTCTTTGATGAACAACATATATAGCCTATAAAATCGAAATCTTTTGTGATATAAATTAATTGTAAATGAAAAGTATTATTTCCTTTAAAAAATCTTACTGACCTTGCACTTTTGAACGGTATATATGCCTATATCTGTGAGATCATGCATCTCCCTCACAGGGCGTACTGGACTTTTCCAATTTTGTGATGCGTAATAGGACAATAAACTTTTTTCTTTTTTTTTTTCTTTTTTTTTTGCGGGGCCAAGTAGGTTATAGAATTTTGCTCTTTGGAGTCTGACTCTTCTGAGTTGCTACTTTTTGGTCTGCCTTCAATGACACAGCTAGCTAGCCGTTTTCATTTGTCCAGCCTGATTACAAATAACAAAAGAAAGTAATAAATTCTGAGGGAATCTTTTGTCATGTAAATGATGGAGACGTTTGCCTCGCAAAAGTGCGTTTGCCAAAAATGTGCGTAATGCAGTCCAGGGCGTTTGCAAGTGCAAGGAAAATGTGAATTTATAAATGCATGAATGTTTGTGTGATACAATATTTGAGCTTACTCGGAACCCGCCAATGATGCCCACAGATGTTTTGTAGGAGCTCGCTGAGTTTTGACACACTGACTGAAGCGACAGCGGTGAAGAGGTGAGGTAAATTTACTTTTGTTTGAGTAAGTCATGATCGTGTTGAATATTGTAAGTGTTATGTTTAAACTGTTTGCAGCAGTTGTGTGCTTCATGGGTGGTCGGATCCTGAGAGAAAAGTTTGTGACCGTTGAGGGGGAAACAATATTTGTGCTTGTGAAATGTGGTATAATATGTATAAATAAAACACATGCTCAAGGGCTGAAAGATACATGAGCATCCTGCTATGAAACGAGTTACCTTTCTTTTACTATATTGTTAGGCTACTTCAATAAAACTGTGTTAAATTGATATGAGTCACCACTGTCGTCAGCAATAGAAATGAAACAATATATAATAACAAATATTCTGAAAGCTTCTTACACTTCTTACAAGAAAGGCATGTGTTTGTTTTCTTTTAGAAATGCATCGGTCCTGTGTTTTTTTTTTTTTTAATTATTATTATTATTGGTTAGCAAGAGATACCAACTTGATATGTTTGACAAAACGTTATCTTTAGCAGATATTATTTGGCGGGGAAGGGAAATCCTGAGAGGGATGCTCTTGACCGCTAAAGAGGAAAACAATATTTATTTTGGAAATTGTGTCCGAAATTAGCAGAAGATTCAGACAAGAGACATGTTCCAAGGGCAATAAACAAGACTTACAAAACTGTAGGCTAATATCTGGTAGATAATTAATTGTCCTTTTCAACTGATTCATTTGTATCTTTGTGCCAATTTCTTTTGAATGCAATATGATAATATGAATTCAGTGTTTAAACAAAAGGACTTCTGAATGTGAATTGGATGTTTCCCTCAGGCCATATACATTGTGCTTAATGTACTTTGATGTTTAAAAATAATAATAATCCAAGGGAAACATTCAAGCATGTGAGGAAATGCACTTGGAACTTTTCTTGATGTCCGGCAGTCAGAAATGGCAATAACAGCTAAGGTTTTCCACAGGTCATCCCCGAGGGACAGCTGTACCACACACATCCCTTTCTAACGTTTCACTGAGTGCCAGGCAGTCTGATTGTTACTTGGGGAAGGACACACCTTGTTTCTGACTCATTGTGTTTAGTGTTATGCATCTGCCCTGCGGGAATGTGGTTCCCATGATTTCTCGTTGCCATGGTTTGTCCATGTGCTTTTACTGTGTGTTTTCAGCTTGTGAATTTAGTAAGCGTTAGAATGAATAATTGACACCTGGCCTGTCTATGCATCATGCATCGTTATCGGTCTTTGCATGTATCTTTCCCTTTATATAATTTTCTATCTATCTATCTGTCTGTTTATCAATTTATCGAATATTGAAAGGGCGTGTGATCATAAATATAGGAAGAACTTATGAACTCACAATTTCAATTGGATGTATTATTGTTTGGTTTGCAAGATTTATCATGGCATTAAATAAATGACAGTTACTGTTATAGGATTAGTTTGCTGTTTGTTGGCTTTATGTTGTTGTTTTCAGGTAGGTATTTGTTGTTGAGGTTTTTATTAAGTCAGCTGTTATATTTTTTGAGATTTGTGTTTGTCTATCTATCTATCTATCTATCTATCTATCTATCTATCTATCTATCTATCTATCTGTCTCTCTGTCTGTCTGTCTGTCTGTCTGTCCTCTCTCGCTGTCTCACTCTTTCTCTCTCTAAGCTGATCTGGACGAGGTCACTGACCTGGTCTAGTTGTAAATGGAAAACTGTTGCTTTGTTCCTGCTGCACAGGAATGCTTGTTTTCACCACTTACTCTCTCTGTCTCCCCGTTTCGAATGCTGTCCCTGTGTGGCTCTCTCTGTCTCACTTTCTGTTTTCCCTCTTGAATTAGGGCACATTTTTGTGGCAGTGACATTTGCAAGACTTCAAAGGCAATGCTCAGTAAGCACTGTTGAGTTCATTTGAGTGTGTGAAGCCTATCAGATTGTGCATGCCTCTGGGTTTAGTTGGTTGCTTTCAAAACTATCCTCATTGTCTTAAAGTGAGATAGGGCACATGTCTGTGTGTGTAGCACCACTGTAAGCCATGTGGAGAAATGAGTGTGGCAATGATTCTTTGTACCCTGCAGGCAATATATCTGCCTGCCACTCCCTGTGCAAGGTCAGTTAGGGCAGGGTTTCTTCACTCCTTTCCTCTATTTCTCTCTTGCTCTCTTTTCCTCTCACCCTTGGGGAGGAGCTCTGACCTGTCATTCTCAAGTCCACACAGGTGAGAGTGCTGCTAAAGGAATTTACAGAGGGAAAGGTGGAGCAACCTTGTTACCTCACAAAGCCAGAGAGAGAAAGGAAGGGTGTTGCCTGCAACCCACCTGAACAACTTGAGCAAAAGAGGAGGGACCAGACACACATTCACTCTTAAACACAAGTCGGATCTGGAGGAATATTCAGTCGATTTTGCACAGCACAAAGTGGGATAGGAGGGGGACGTTTTACTGCAAGCACGAGAGTTCCCTGTTGCTTGGATTTGTGAAGACGCAGGTGGAAAACAGGTTATTTTCCCCTTTTCGGTTAATCATTGGACAACAGGGAGAGTATTAAGGATTTTCTTTTAGAGAACTTTGCTGTTTCTGTGTGGACTCTGGGACTTGGCTTGGGAAACAACAAACTAAGAGGTTTGTGAGATCAACAATCTTTTTGTAAAGCCTCACAGTCCTCCATATATTTTGTAAGGCTTTACTCTTTGCTTGCTTGTGTCTTTTTGTTTGCTGATGTTTGTCTCTGGCAATATAAAGAAGAGAAATCTTTGAATCAGTTTGTTTTAGTTCTTTGAAGTTTGCACACTACTGTTCAGCTCTTTTTGTTCTTCGTCTTTTCTTTAATCTTTTTCAAACAAAATCCTCATGAAGATATGAGAGGTAAAGAAGGTGTTTGGCTGTTAGTTGTTATGCCTTGTGCAAGGCTGCACCATTCATTTGCAGTTGTTAATTTTCTTATATATTTCTTATATATTTGTTTATGGTATTATAATGTTATTATTGTTCTCAGATAACATTAATAGAATTTGTTTTTAGCTTGGAAAAGATTTGCTGGTTGGAAAAGTTTCACAGAATGGAAGGAACATATATCATAGTACACAAAAAATGGAATATTTTTGTATTGGGTACTTCTGGGTTATGTTGTTTTTCTCTGTGTATGACTAAGCTTGATTTATCTGCCCATTTGTGAGGTTAGCACAGCACAAGATTCACAAGGGTGAAGGTCTGTTTAGGTCTCAGGCACAGTGGTGTTTATATGAGATTGAGTTTTCTCTCATCCTGGAGTGAAATTCCATCGATGTTGGTCAAAATATGAACTCAGAGCAGATACACGTGAATGTAAAGTTGATGGATGTGCCAACACCAGGAATAACTGATTTGTGTATTTTGGGTTTTTGATAGATAAAAATTCCAAGGCTTTGGAATGTCAGTAATAACATGATTCTTTAGTATCATTATTTATATAAAAGTACAAACATCTCATTAAATGACATTTAATCATGCTCCCTGACTTATATGTAAATAGTTATCGATTTTCATACCATTGGAGATAGTGAACTTGAAGAACCACCTTGATGTTTTTTGCAGGTCTGCAGTCTTCGCAGCACCAGCTGCTACTACAGGCAACATGTTTCACTAAATCCACCACATTTAGAGAGAGCATGCAGCACAGGATGAGTACAGAGGTGTTCAGGCGTGTTCAAGAACACCTAGAGAAAAACAGTGAGATGTGATGTAACGTCTGTCTGATGCATACAGTGTGTGCGTTGACGACATGCAATTATGTGTCCTGTTTCTCCCCCTTAATTAGACTTTATTCAGCAAATATTGATATGATACATATCAGTATCAATATAAAGTAATTCATTAGAAAGAAAATCAATTGAAAGTCCTAACACTCACTTATTATCTTTTCATTGTAGAAAAAAAAAAGACCAAAATGTAACAAATATAAAAAGTTGTTCTCAAACTTTCCACTGTCTTTCTCTTCCCTGGATTCTGTGTCCATCTGTAGAGGATATGAGTGGAATTCCTGAGGAATCATTGGTCTGTTTCTCCTCTTGACTGTCAAGAGTTCAGATTTATGGGGGGTGAAATGGGCTCAACTTTCATTTGATGTTTTCAGGGAGAAAGGGAGTGGGTGAAAAGCGAGGGAATGTGATATCAGCAGGTGGATCAGATTTCGGCTGCTGTTTTAGTGATTTAAGCGCCGGTATGACAGCTGAAGTGCATGCTATTCCTCTTTCTGTAGATTAGATACAGACAGTGGTCTATAAAAGTCTCTAAAAGTCTAATGGACATACATAAATATGGTGTAGATTTAAAGTAAATGTCCACTGCAGTGTGTCTGGTCATCAAAGTCGTCGTTATGGAGTTTTTGCGGCATGTTTTTATGCTGTTTATCAAGGCACATGTCTTGCATGCATTGAATTTTTCAGTTCACTTACGATCAGTTCTGGTGTGTATCTCCATGTGTGTGCTGTTTATGTGTGACATCTGTTCACCATGTTTAACTTTATGTAATATGTACGATCTCGCTATTGTTTAATTTGTGTTTCAGACTGAAATGGGAGGATGGGCTTTGCGTCTCGCTGTGGGGATCTACATTCTCATGCTTGCTGTGACAGTCAGCCGTGCTAATGAGGGTGGGAACATCAACTCTTAAGCCCCTTAACCATCAAATCTCAATTACAAACACTTTTACTTAGGAAGCAATCCAAGTCAGTTAAAAACACCAGATTACTTTCCGCTAACTGTAATCAGTAATGACAACATATATTGCATTGAATAATAAAACGTCAGCCCACATGTCATTTTTTTTAAAAGAATTTTCAAGCAAAAGAAAAAGTTTATTAGTTTGTTTAAATGATGAAACAATATATGTACTTGGCGACTTTTTGGTTGTCAGTGGAACATCTCATTAGATAACTGGCTTCATACATTCATTAAAAATGAATAGCTGCTTAGTCAAAGTCATTGCAAAAATGTCTAGCAATATTTGTTTGCTAATGCAGTGAAATTCAGAAGTGTTACCCAAATGTATACAGTAACACTAAGAATACCTTAATTACTGAGTTCAGAACATTTAAAACCAAATTTGAAGAAGACAGAATTATCTTTGTTATATGCAAAAAATATGCTTTTTTTGTGTTACATAGAGAACCACTGTACCGCTGCCAGGACCAAAACCTGCTCAGAATGTATTCAGGTCGGCACAGGATGTGCATACTGCCCCGATGAGGTGAAAATTCAATGATCCTTATATGCTGTGGAATGAACTGATGTTGTATATGTGTTTGACATGTTTTCCTAAATAAATACATATTAAATATGACATTTTGATCCATAGATCAGGTCTGTAGAATAGTTTTAGCTAAACTGAAATGTTAACTATTACAAAATAATTATAAATGTCCAAAACATCAATTTCACTGTTCAATCGCAATTGATGAATGACATACAACAATATTATTCAATGGTGATTTGAGGGATCAGTTCTTCTCCAATTAGCTTTAATGACATACATTTATATGTCAGTATAAACAGTAATATTGTGAAATATTATCACAATTTAAAAAGCAGTTTTCTATTTTAATATATTTTAAAATGTAATTTATTCCTTCCTGTGATGGCAAAGCTGAATTTTCAGCATCATTACTCCAGTCTTCAGTGTCACATGATCCTTTAGAAATTATTTTAATATGCTGATATTGTGCTCACAAAACATTTCTTCTTATTTCAGTCATTACATACGTGAAATCGATTGGTTGAGAACGTAACGTAGAACGAACCAATCAGAATGTGAATAGTTTCATGGCTGAACTATTCATTTTTGTGGAAACCGTGATGCATGTTTTCAGGATTCTTTGATGAATAGAAAGTTCAAAAGAACAGCATTTATTTAAAATAGAATTCTTTGTAACATTATAAATATTTTTATTGTCACTTTTGATCAGGTTAATGTGTCATTGCTGAATAAAATGATTAATTTCTTTAAAAAAAAACCTTACTGACCACAAACTTTCGAACAGTAGTGTATTTTATTTTACAGTAAACACTGTAACATTGTTTAGTTATTTGTATGTTTATAAAGCCTATTGTAGCTCTCTTTATGAACAGTTATGTAATTGCTTTTGTTTGTATCTTATTTTTCTCATCAGATCTTTGAGTATGAGCGTTGTGACCTGAAGGGAAACTTGGAGGCCCGTAAATGTAGTCGGATGGTAACAGCTGAGAGCACCATGAAAATTGAAAAGGTTTGTTTCATCAGACTCTACTGACCTGTCCCTCACTTTAGTTATAGTTCCATATCATGGAATCATGTGTGTTTACGCATTCATGTGTCTTTGTGTGTTTTTCAGAACGAGCAAATCGATAAGTCAAAACAGTACTCTCAGGTGTCCCCTCAGCAAATGCGAATGACGCTTCTCCCCGGGGAGGAGAAGGAGGTGGAGATGGACGTGTTTGAACCAACCCGTGGCCCTCTGGACCTCTACATCCTCATGGACTTCTCCAACTCTATGTCTGACGATCTGGACAACCTGAAGAGAATGGGAGATAAGCTGGGTGAGTGAGGAAGGTGCATGGAGTCATATATTAAAATGTATTATATTGTTAACACATTTTAGTTTTTACATTTAAACATTTACATTTTTAACTTAATTTGCTCAACAATGGCTGTTAGTTGAAATGATGCTTCCTCTGATTGGAAAAAAGCACCTTTCAGAGCAAATCTATCAATCGACTGATCAATCAATCAATCAGTCAATTTGCTCTGAAATTTGCTGGTTTAAAATGTGTTTTTATCGGAAAAAAAATAGTATTTTATAATATTTCATGCATCACAACTTGCAATTTTTGAATTAGGCTAACTATATAGCTATGTGTGAATGCATGAACTCTGAACTCTGAATACATTAATGAATGAATGGAATGAACACTTACCACTAAACTTTTTTTTGCATTTACATTTTTTACATTAGCTGTTGTTATTTTGTTTTATCTACATTTATCTTATTTAGATGGTGGGTCAAGTTAAATGCAGTTCAACTCCCTATTTGAATCTGTTCTGTTTCATTGCACTTTGTCTTACTGTTTTTGAACTCAAGAACATTTTTGAACTAATATCCCTGGAACAAACTATGATTGGGTGTACAACATTGTTTATTTTTGCAACGTTTCGATATTCATTCATTTTTTCACCCCATTAAGCTGAGCTTGTTGGTGATATCTCTGATGATTACACCATCGGATTTGGCAAGTTTGTGGACAAAGTCACAGAGCCTCAGACAGACATGAGGCCAGAAAAGTAAGAACAATACACTGTTACAACACCACACAGTTTGACTTTATCTGCATATGCTCCTTATATATGTTTTCCTTTTATATATGTTTTCCATAGATTAGCTGTGCCGTGGACCAACAGTGACCCTCCGTTTTCATTCCGTAACGCCATCACTCTCACCAAAAACATCACCTTCTTCAGACAGAAGCTCCAGAAAGAGCGCATATCTGGCAACCTGGATGCCCCTGAGGGGGGTTTTGATGCCATCTTACAGGCTGCTGTCTGCCAGGTACTGACATGTTGGTAGATGGAAGTGGAAAATACACTTGGATGCCTTGCTTGGCATTTACAGTACTCTAAATGAATTGCTTGCTTCTTACTGGTAGAGTATAACTTGTTTCTTTTTTTCACAGCAACAGATTGGCTGGAGGCAACACAGCACCCACTTGCTTGTCTTCTCCACTGAATCGGCTTTCCATTATGAGGCAGACGGTGTCAACGTGCTTGCGGGCATCTTGGACCGTAATGATGAGCAATGCCATCTGACTCCAGATGGAAAATACACACATGACGTTCTTCAAGACTACCCATCTATACCCACCCTAGTGCGACTTCTGGGGAAACATAACATCATCCCAATCTTCGCCATTACCAACCATTCCTACTCATACTATGAGGTGTGTATGTCAAAAAGACAGAAGTGCATCTCATCTCCAATTAAAAGTTGTCAATAACCACAATATGAATAAAGATTATATTAAAAATGTGATATAGCCCTTTTTGTGAAAACAAGTGTGACGCTTTTCATTTGTATGCCATGAATGTAGAAACTGCATGAATACTTCCCTATTGCTGAGCTGGGACAGTTACAAGAAGATTCCTCCAACATCTTAACCATTTTAGAAAAAGCTTTTGAGGTAAATACATTTTCATACCAAATACGTTGTAACAATCAAACTTGTACATCAAAATTTGTACATCAAATTTGATGTAACTCTTCATCATTTTTTGAACAGAATATTCGTTCCAAGATCAGTATCCGTGCAGAGGACAGACCGAAGGCGGTGGAAGCCAAGATTCTGTCTCAGTCTGGCACTTCTTCTGAATATGGCAGTTTCAAAATCACACCAGGACAAATTGTGAGTGTCTTTGCATTAGGTTTAAATGCACAACTACAACTGTAGTCTCTCACACAGTTTCAGTTTTTCAAAAGGAAGGAAAATAATGAAGGAAAAACATAAAAGTATTGAATATGAATTAAAAAGTAAAATCATAATCCAGTAAGTTAGTAAGTAGTTAATAATTCAGATTTTTTCGATCTATCTATCGATCTATCGATCTGTCTGCCTGTCTATCTGTCTGTTTATTTTTACATATTTTTTATTGAATTAATTAATGTAATTTATTACATATCCAGCAGAAATAAGAGTCATGATGGTTGTCACTGCAATTTTATAAACACACTGTTAAGATCCTTTAAGATCCTGGTCATAAAGACACTGATTCAAATGTCTCTCTGTTTCTAGGGTAATTTTAGAGTCCGTCTGAAGGCTCTTACTCAGGTGGGAGAGGATCATGTGTGTAAGGCCAAAGAGGTTGACCGGAAGGGAACCTTGAGAGTCAAACCCACCACCTTTAGCTCTGCACTTAGCATCAATGCTGAAGTGCTCTGTCAGACATGTGACTGCGAAAAGGTGAGGTTTGCTATCCCTTTAAAACCAATTTCTTGTTCTGTGTGTTTATTTCAAATCTTACACTTCTGTTTCTACTTAAACATCAGATCCCAGTTAAAAATGCTGTGCGCTGTAATGGCCATGGTGATCTTGTCTGTGGGAAATGCCAGTGTTCTGAAGGATGGTATGATGGAAATTTATCTCCTTTGACATTTTTGGTTTGTGCCGATTACATATGTAGCAGTCCATAACCCCGCCTCTTGTCTATGCTCCGCCCCTCATAGGTTAGGCCCTTTCTGCAACTGTTCAATGGGGGCCTCCACAGACTCTGCCATGTGCATCCAACCTGGGAAGACCGAGCCATGCTCGGGCAGGGGAGACTGCATGTGTGGGACCTGTGTGTGCTATAACCCAAACCAGTTTGAAGGGCCTTTCTGCCAGTTTGACAAATCTCAGTGTCAGAGATTTGGTGGATTTCTCTGTAATGGTTAGTAAAAAGATTTTTAGATTTTTGATAAATGTAGGCCTGCCGAATAAATATTTTTCTAGTCAACTAGTAGTAGTTCATTTAAGCCATTAGTCGACTAATCGCACATTTATATTGATTTAATTACTTAAATATATACTAGGGGCAGGGACGGATTATGACTTGTAAAGGCCCTGGGGCCAGTTATATCCAAAAAAGCCCCCAGCCCCCCCTCAGTGCGATAATAAAATCGTTTTTTAATAAATATAATGCACAATGTTGTTGGTGAAGACAGGGCTGCCAAATCTCACGCACCGTGTTGACACTGTTCTCCGTTTTTTCACGCAATGAAAAATCCCGAAGCAAAGAGGCCACTGACACCAATAGACAAGACAAGGCAGGTTACTTTTGATCAGACGCGGCATCAGTCGATTTTGCCGGGGCTTCAGCCCTGAATGTAAACCCCCGAAATCATAAGTTGCCTTATTTCATTGTGTTTTGGCTTTGTTGCTGTCTCTGACTGGTGATTGTTGAAATCTCTCACACAGAGACGCACCACGTGAGTGATTTCAGCCTATCTTAGAATATCTTCAGGATTTGCGCGCAACAGCAAACAATCTCAAAATAACGCAGTCAGCACCGCCGCACAGTCCTCTGTCAGATTAGATGTTTTCAGGCTATATGCAGGGGCGTTTCTAGGTTTTAAAAACATCAAGGGCTGAGCCCGAAACGTCAGGGCCTGGGGTTATAAGATAACATGATTAATTCAGCCCTGCCTCTGGACACAAAAAGATTGCACTGGTGTTTGATTGAAATGTAACATCTATGCAAAATAATCCTTGAAAGATTTCTCATTTAAGGCCATTCCTGTTTGGAATATGTGATATTGTCAACAATAAGCAGAAACATTCTGCATTTCCATTTTGTACTGTGGATCATTCATTACAACATTTATCCTCATTCTCATGGTTACGAATCTGTTATCTGCTTGACAAATAATTTATGCTACTGCCCACTGACATGCTTTTAAAGCTATTGTTATCCAATTTTTTTGGCCTTCAAACACCTTAAAATGCACATATGTAGGTCCGAGAAATCCAAATTTTAGAACCCCCCTAATACCTCACATTTCAATGCGCGTGTTTGTGTGGTAATGTGGGCTGGTGTGGCTACAGTGCCAGGGCTGAGTTTTCGAACCAGTCTGCCCCCTGCATATAGGCCTACAATATTATTCTCTGTATCGAATCATGTTATCTTATAACCCCAGCCCCTGACGTTTCAGGCTCAGCCCCTGATGTTTTTAAAACCTAGAAACGCCCCTGCTTTTGATATGAAACATAGGCTTTCAAATTATGTCAATTTTATTATGAAATTCAAACAATAAATACCGTTTTGGCGCTCTTTAATATGACGTGACAGATCGCTGTAGCACCTCGGTTCAAGCGGCACGGGAACTGATCTAAAGCTCTTCTTTAGTTAGTAAATAAATTTGAATGAACTACAACTTGCTGAAATGTATCATGTCTCATGTAATCACTCATGTAATCAGTGCTTCAACCACAGAAATAGGTCAATAAAACAACTGGAGAACAATATGTCACGTAACGTAACATTTACCTCAGAAAAGCCATGACCACAGCATATAGCTAGAAAAATTTACTTGGCATATAGAGAGGAGTATTTTTGCTAAATATATGCACTATATTACATATAATTTTACTCATTAAAAATATTAAAACGTTATTATTATAAAAACCATGTTATATTTGTTATATTTGTTATATTATATATTATATACATGTTATATTATTATATACCATGTTATATACCCCGGGCTTCTGGTAGTCAAGGGCCCCTGGGCACTGGCCCCATAGGCCCGGTCAGTAATCCATCCCTGACTGGGGGAAATACTAAACCATAATTAGCCTTTAAAGGAATAGTTCACTTAAAAATGAACTTTTAAGTTTCCCTTTTTTGAGGGTCATTATTTACTCACCCTCAAGTTGTTTCAAACCTGTATGAATTTCTTTCTTCTGCTGTACACAAAAGAAGATATTTTGAAGAATTTCGCTAACCAAAGTTGATGGACCCCATTGACTTCCATAGTATTTCTTTTTCCTACTATAGAAGTCAATGGGGTCGATCAACTGTCTGGTTACCGACATTCTTCAAAATATCTTCATTTGTGTACAGCAGAAGAAAGAAATTCAAACAGGTTTGAAACAGCTTGAGCCCTAAATATATCCCAAATTTAGTTTGCAAGAAGAAAGGAAAACAGGAAATACAGTCATTTGAAAATGTTGTACGTGCTTTGACGTGTTGCCATAGTTACCGCTTTCACCTTTGTTTGCCACAACAGAACGTGGAAGCTGCAGTATGGGCCGATGTGTGTGTACACCAGGCTGGTCTGGAGATGCCTGTGAATGTCCCATCAGCAACGACACATGCCTGGACAGCAGAGGGGTAAAACTCACAAAAAGTTACTAAGCAAGTACACTATCGTTCAAAAGTTTGGGGTCAGTAACTTTTTTTTTTTTAAATCAATACTTTTATTCTGCAAGGAGGCCTTAAAATTTATCAAAAGTGACAGTAATGATATTTATAATATTTCAATAGATTTCTATTTCAAATATATACAATTCTTTTACACTTTCTATTCATCAAAGAATACATAAGCAGCTTTGGTGAGCATAAGAGCCTTCTTTAAAATCTCACCGACCCCAAGCTTTTGACTGGTAGTGTATATAAACTTATTTAATGCTATTTTAAGTCTCACTACTTATTTTTAAATTACAGTTCTTTTGATTATTGGACTCTAACTGGTCAATCTCAACATTCTGTGGTCAAATATTTAAGTATAATTAAGAATGACTTTATTAATTTTACTGTTGTCTCCTTTAATGTCTCTCATATCACTCTGTAGCCTCTTTCTTCTCACATAATAATATAATTGCAATTCATATCATTATTTCATGTCCATTTATTTAGTTATTTGAGTAGCCGTGTAATAAACTGGATAATGTACAGTCAGCCAGTCATTAACACTAAATACTTAAAAAAACATCTTCAGGGCGATGCAAGATCATCCTGTTTGGGTTTATTTTGTGATAATGAACTGTTGATTATAAAATCTAAATATTTTATTAAAAAAATTCAAAATAAAAACTGAAAGGGCATAATAGTCTTGTACCCTACAAATTAAAATATTAAAATGTATTATATCATTAAGACTTTTAAAATGTAGTAACTATTTTATTTAATTAGCTTGTGTAATTTATTACACAGCCAGCAGGCAGCAACAAGATGCTGATAGTTAACATTCATTAACTACTTCAACATTGAAACTGAAAAAAAAAAAATTTCCATTGAATTTTTTAGTGATTTGATTTTCACAATCTGTACTCTCTGAATCTTAGTATAGTTGAGCAAAACCTATTTGTCACTGGACTGATCATTGTTTAAGAGACCTTATTTTGCTCATAACTTGATTTTGACAAATAGTATTTTGCCTTTGTAAGGGAGAAGGCAGTCTAGATGATCATGACGGTGTTGGCCAAAATTTTTACCAAAACTATTTTTGTACCAAATATCCCTGGTAAAACACAGCTCTGTGTATATAAATAATTATTCTCTTTTGTAGGGCTTCTGCAATGACCGTGGTGTGTGTAAATGTGGTCGTTGTGAGTGTGAACACTCTGGACTTCCACTGAGCCCCACTTGTGAAGCGAACTTCCAGGTACAACTGTGATGTCTGTGAATGTGTGTCTGTCTGTCTGTATTCCTTTTCTTTGCATGTTAATAAGCACTATTAGTTAACAAATGTCCTGGTACCAACCATCTCTCATAATGCAGCAACAATTGGGTATGTGTGAAGCCAAGAGGAGCTGCGTTCAGTGCCAAGCCTGGAACACTGGTGAGAGAAAAGGACAGAAATGTGATGAGTGCCCCTTTAAAGTCATCATAGTGGAAGAGCTTGAGGAAGGTATGGTGTCAGATCTTTCCTTTATATTAAGACATAGCATTTATGGATGGATGAACAAATGAAGGATTGATTTATTTGTGTACACAGATAAAAACGTGATAGAGACGTGCAGTTTTCGTGATGAAGATGACGACTGCACGTATCACTACACTGTGAATTATCCATCAAACATCACAGACAAAGAACACAGAGTCCTAGTGAAGAAAAAGAAAGGTGAAATATACACAAATATTAATTCTAGAATTCTAAATCTCCTTTTTTATACAGTATTTTTCCATTTGGGTTAATATTTCATATTAAATAAAGCTCTATGTTTTGTAGTTTTGTACCTACTACTTATTCTGTATTTCTAGCTCTTGAACAAGAGTGTGTAAAGTCATACATGTCAGGGTTAAACTAACTGATTTGTTTCTCCGTGTGTCAGACTGTCCACCTGCAGGTTTCCTGTGGTTGATTCCTCTCATTATGTTTCTGATGCTATTGCTTGGTTTGCTTTTGCTCTGCTGCTGGAAATACTGTTCCTGCTGCCAGGTAGCTGCACACACACACACACACACACACACACACACACACACACACACACACACACAAAGAATATTAATATATATTCTAGCATTTTTGTGAGGTAGGTACACAGCACTGACAGAAATCACACACGTGCACCTGTCTAAATGAGGACATACTGTACCTTAGATTAATGTTGTTTTATATCAAGATAATTATAATTACTATAGACTTACCACTTGCAAAACTCCAAAAAGTTCACTTGCAAAACTTTAGCTTTCCATTGAGTTTGCTTTCACTCACAAAACTTTTGTGATGGAAATAATATGAGATGGAAGGGAAAACTATATTTCAGTGAAAATCTATATTTTGCGAGCAAATGCAAAAGGGCTCCGTACACAAGTCCCCAAAAGCAGGTTTCGTCAGATTGGGGTGATTGGCCAACTTGTGGGTGTTTTTTGTAACCATAGCTAAGTAGATCCAAACGCACATTCACATACTCAAAATACACACACACAAAAAACATGGAAAAAATATTCAAAGACAAACTGACACACTGACACCATGACCTAACCAGGCACAAATGACAAGTTTCCAGTGTCAAATTATTTTCTTTTTCCCGGCAAAAGTAGATAAAAGAGCAAAATTACAACTAATAAGAACGTTTTAATATACAATTAAGTGGAGCAGGACTGCCAATCAATGAGATTTTACTGGAGGCAATGATTTACAGCATGATATAAAAACCAAAAAAAATGCCTTGTGGCTTGTCCAGGTTGCTGTATTACACATCAAATATGTTCTGGGAAAAATATGTTGGCTTTGATCCTGTTGTATTGAAACCAAACAAGTTACTTGCTGTTTATGATGGAACTGGTTAGGACATGTATAGTGATGTTATATCTCAATTAATTCACGTTTGCGTTTCTCCCCAACAGGCGTGTCTTGCTCTTCTCCCATGCTGTGGCAGAGGTAATCATTCTGTTACACTTAAGTTACATTAAGGAGAAATCAGCAGAAACAGATATACTCTATTGTTCTTAATATGTGTGTGATTGGCAGGTCGTATGGTGGGATTCAAAGAAGACCACTACATGCTACGTCAGTCTTTGTTGACCTCTGATCATTTGGACACCCCGATGGTGCGCAGCGGCCCACCCAAGAGCACAGACATTGTGCGCTGGAAAGTGACGGATAATGTTCATCGAGGACCAAACCACCCCCAGAACCAAATCAAACCCAACCCCAATGAGACCAGTGAGTCTAAACTGAGATTCAGATCATCACATCATCTTGTGTGATCAGGGTCCAAAAATGTCCAAACCTGTATAACTTGCTTTCTTTTGTGGAACTGTTCTTTTAAACAAATTTTAACATGTAAAACCACACAGGCATTTTTCATGCTTGTTTAGCTCATATTCATATTCTTTCATCCCTCTCTATTCTCTGTCATAGTCCAGTACCCAGTCTCTCTTCGTCTAAACCGGCAATATTCAGAAACTCTTTCCCAGCTTGAGGCTCGGGACACAGACATGCTCAGACGTGAAGTAGAAGACAACGTGAGTGCTTATTAATGTGTGATGATTCCTAAAAAAACAACAACCAAGAAGCAAGTTCTCACACATGAATGGTCATGCCTGACTGCGTATGTCTCTGTGTTCTTCTTAAACAGCTCAATGACGTGTTCCTGCAGATCCCTGGCGCACAGAGAGTGCAAAAGACTCGGTTCAGGTGAGAAGTAGCTCTCAATGACTCATAAAAATCTGCGCCTTGTGGGCAACTTTTTCTAAAGTATTGGATGAGTCTCTGATTTCGACATGTGTCTGAATGTTTTACTGCTTTTCTATTCCCCCAGATCACAAAGAAATTCTGGAAAAAGGTATAGTAGCTACAGTTGATTACATTAATGAAATACTGTATGTTGATTTAAGTCTATCGAGAGTTTATTAATTAGGACGAATCTCACAAATTAATTTGTAATTAAAAATTTTCAGCCCAAAAATCTAATTATTATTCTTTTTTTAATAAAAAACATTAGAGTTTGACTAATGTGCTTAATTTCTCATGAAAAAAAATATCAGAACATTTTCCATCAAGATAATTTATTCCATTAAGCATTACGCATTAAGTAAATTAATAAACAGTAAACAGGCTTAATTTGAAAGCATTACCAAGACTTTGCAATCCTTGTGCAATTTAAAAAAAATGTATACCTTTAAAATATAACCTGAATAGTTCTTGAGATTTACTGATTGGTAGTACAGGGAATCTCAAAAATCTTAAAACTTTAAGATTGACAATAATAATTCTCATTTTCATCCACAGACAGAACAACACAATTGTGGACACAGTTTTAACTGCCCCTCGGGCCAGTTACCCAGATATTGTGAAATTGACTGATAAACAGGTTCAGGCTGGACACTTCCGCGATCTGAAGGTGGTTCCAGGCTACTACACCGTAGCTACTGACAGAGGTACAAACCTTGTACAACACTTATTTTTCCCAAACACATTTTGCTTGCACTGCAAACAATTTTTTTGTTACTTAGTATTTTTGTCTTGTTTCCAGTCCAAATATTAAAAAAAAATGTAAAAAAAAAAATTAAATGAAGGTGCCATTAGATAAGTAAAATGGCATAAGATATTCTCCCGGTTTCACAGACAAGTCTTAAAATAGTCCCAAACTAAAATGCATATTTGAACTGTTTTAACTGAAAGCAACTTTCACTGACATATCTTAAAATATGTCAGTGCCATTGTTTTATCTTAAGTAGCACACCAGTAATGTTTTTTTTAAAGCACATTTATAAAAGCTACTTAAATGCCCTAATTGAACTAAGGCTTAATCCTGTCGTAATCTATGCTCTGTCTGTGAAAAAATTTATTAATTAATTGAGTTTTTGCTTAAACCAAGCTAAATTATCTGCCATTGGGGTAAGAAAACTAATCTTAGTTCAAACAGAAACAAAATTACTTTCAAAAACTCACTTAATTTAGATTTTTTTTTCTTCAGAAAACAAGACATAATATCTTCTGACATTTACTTGTCTAGTAAATGTTTCTTGATTTAAGAATTTTTTAATATTTGAACTGGAAACAAGACAAAAATACTATTAAGAAAAGCATTTTTTGCAGTTTGGTTACAGTCTGTTGTTGTTATTCTGTAATATTTCAAGTTTGTTGTGTAAATCAAAATTTGTTCTGATTCCACGTCCTCTTCTCCTCCGTAGAAGCGGCAGGTGCTGTGGAGTTTCAGGAGGGCGTGGAGTCAGTGGATGTCCGGGTTCCCCTGTTCGTCAAAGATGAGGATGATGAAAAGAAGGAGCTGCTTGTGCAAGCAGTTGATGTTCCAGTTGGAATTGCAAAGATTGGCAAAGATCATGTCAACATTACAGTGATTAAAGAACATGGTAGGAAGTTTGACAAGTAAAAATACTGCTACATCTTTTTTAATGAGTATTTTTGTCTTTTTATTAAAAAATTTTAAACATCCTTAAAACAACATAACTTTTTCTTGAGAAGCAAAATTGCGGAAGATAATAAGACTAATTTTCATGGAATACATCTTGAATTAGATTAAGTTAATTTATATAAGTTTGTTTTAAGCCTAAATCTAACAAAATTTTGTGATGCATGATAAAAAAAAATTGATTTTTGTTTGTGTATTGTTTGTTTATTGGTTATACTACAGCTAGGAGCATCTTTACCTTCCTGCAGCCATCATACACCTACAGTCGTCAGGATGGTGTGGCGAACATCCCGATCAGTCGTGAGATTATAGAGGATGGACGGACACAGGTCACATACTGCACCCGTGACCTCACTGCCAAAGACAAGAAGGTAAAATACACTAACTTTACATCTTGAGTTTCATCATTATAGTTTGTATTGTATTTAAATCGATTTGATCATATTTATGGCCTGAGCGCCGATGGTGTGAGGACCCTATTGGAATTGCTCCATTTATTATTTAACTATATGTGACCCTGGATCACAAAACCAGTCACAAGTCGCACGGGTATATTTGTGGCAATAGCCAACAATACATTGTATGGGGCAAAATTATCGATTTTACTTTTATGCCAAAAATCATTAGGATATTAAGTAAAGATCATGTTCCATGAAGATATTTTGTAAGTTTCCTACCGTAAATATATAAAACATTTATTTTTGTGAGCGAATGCAGCACAATTGCGAACATAAATTGACAACTTTAAAGACGATTTTCTCAATGTTTCGATTTTTTTTGCACCCTCAGATTCCAGATTTTCAATTGTTGTTTCTCTGCCAAATATTGTCATATCCTAACAAACCATAGCATCAATGGAAAGCTTATTTATTCAGCTTTCAGATGATGTATAAATCTCAATTTCAATAAATTGACCCATGTGACTGGTTTTGTGGTCCAGGGTCACATATAAGACCACATGTAATTCTTGAAGTGATATCGATATCTCCTGGATTGAAAGAACATGCAGAGGTAATTCTCATTGTTTGATTGTGGTAATGTTTTCTTGCTAATTTTAACCTCTCTTCACAGGACTACATCTCAGTCGATGGAGACATGAGTTATGGACCAGGGGAAACGCAGAAGAACGTCCCAGTGAAACTCTTGGAGCTTGGGGAAGGAGACGGACTGTTGGAGGACAAACAGGTCAAACAGTTTGTGCTGGATCTGAGTAACCCACGGCAAGGGGCTAAACTAGGCCGTTACCCACGAACCACCATCACCATCGCTGATAAACCAGGTACATATCAAGTTTACAGATCTGAAAGTATAATTTGTTGTTATTCCCTAACCTAAATGTGAATTGTCCTCACAGAACCCAGTGTCGTAATGTTCAAGAAGAGTACTCAAACTTGCAATACAGCCGATCCGCTATACTCCATCCCTGTGGTACGCAATCGAAACCAGGAGGGGCCGACCACTGTGTACTGGCGCACAAAGAAAGCCTCTCGCTTTGACCTTTCCGGTCCTCTCAAATTTGCTCCTGGCGAGATGGAAAAGAATGTTGTCATTGATCCTCGTGCGTATCCATCTCCTATCATACCCGAGACCTTCCAACTGGAACTATTCGACCCAAGCAACAGTGCAGTCATTGGAGAGAGGAAGACTACGCTGGTGAACGTCACCGATGGTAGAGGTGAGGAACAGGGGGTTTAGAGTCAGGTTTGGGGTCCATGTTTGCAACCATTTGTAAATGCAAAAAAAGTCACTGTTTTGTTTACCTTTTGCTGAATGGCACATAATGTTTGCGTGATGTGATTTCAGGGGATGAAATAGTCCAGGATTTCCAGAAAATGGAACATGTTAAGACAGCCTCCTTGTCTCCTGGAGGACGCCTCTACTCCCCAACCAACATCAAAGCTGTCCCTACCGGGCCTAAAAACATCCGTCTGAACTGGAACCCCTGTACAAAGGCCAATGGTTACAAGGTAGGTCATGCAACATGATATCTGCCATAACACATTGCAAAATTTAATCAGTTTTTGTATTATTTACCATGCATAATCTTTTTTTTTTTTCTTTGTGTACCTCTGTAAAGTTGAATAAATAAAACAATTGAAAACTACTCGAATGAGCGAAGACGCCCAGTTAAGCAACAGCCGTTATTCAAAACATCTGCTTCAGACCACTAATCCTGTTACTGATTAGATACAGTTTAAAATGTGCGAAAGCTTCGGTATTTACACAGCATTAACCAATATGAGATTTTGTTTACTTAATTAAAGATGCAGGAGAACATTTAGGCTTTATAAGTTGTAATATGACTTTGTTTATAGATTTTGTTCATTTATGAATTAAAGTTTGGTATCTTATGAAATATTGTGAAATATTATTAACTCTTTTCTATTTTAATGCATTTTAAAAATGTAATTTATTCCTGTGATGGCAAAGCTGAATTTTCAGCATCTTCAGTGTCACATGATCCATCAGAAATTATTCTAATATTCTGATTGGGTGCTCACTAAACATTTTTTATTATTATCAATGTTGAAAACAGTTGTGCTTCTTGCTATTTTTGTGGAAGCCATAATACATTTTATTTTTTCAGGATTCTTTGATCCTGAAAAGAACAGCATTTATTTTAAATAGAAAACTTTCAACATTATAAATGTCTTTACTGTAACTTTTGGTCAATTAAATGCATCCTTGCTTTTCAAAAAAAAAAAGCCTTCAGCCCCAGTCTGTTTCTGTTAGGAAAGTATCAATATAGTTGTAATATTTTTATGAGATTAGTATTTCAATAAACACTAGCTTAGCTAAGGAGCTGGTGTTAAATACGACATTTGAACTGTGATTTGCTTTTTCCAGGTGAAGTACTGGATATATGGAGATCCTGAGGCCGATGCTCAGGTCCTGGATGTGAAGACTCCTCAAGCCGAGCTGACTAATCTTTACCCGTACTGCGATTACGAGATGCGTGTATGTGGCTACAATGCACTTGGAGAGGGCAATTATAGCGATATGATCCAATGCCAGACGCTGGAGGATGGTAAGTCAATCTTTGAATTTTCTATTTGTTCTAATTGGGAATTTTAATGGACTTTTTTTCAGTTTTTTTGGGAAGCATGCATGTCATATTTTTCATATTTGTCCTTTTCTAGCATGCCCGTTGTTGCTTTTTGAAGTTTCTGTCTCACAAACATGTCCAACTGCATTATTTGACCCCTTCCAGTACCTGGTGAACCTGGTCGCTTGGCTTTCAATGTCATCAGCCCGACTGTCACTCAGGTCAGCTGGGCAGAGCCAGCAGAGACGAATGGTGTCATCACTTCATATGAGGTCATCTACATACCCATCGACGAGGACAAAAGTAAAAGTCCTAAAATACCCTTTATGGCATCTGTGTGTCAGGATTGTGACTTTTTTGTGGTTTAATGCTTCTCTGATTGCAAATGTCTATATTTTTTCTCTGTTCAGAGCCTTCAGGACCTTCTAAGAAGGTGATGATTGATAACGCCAAAAAGCGCATGCTGCTCATCGAGAATCTGCAGCCTTCTCAGACTTATTGTTACAAAGTGCGTGCTCGCAATAAGGTGGGCTGGGGCCCATACAGAGAAGCCACAATCAACCTGGCATCACAGCCTACCAGACCCATGTCAAGTAAGCATCTCACAAAAATGGGGTGGAATCAAACTCAAGTTCAGACCAAGTAGTTGTTTAATAAAGTCAAGTCAAGTCAAGTCAAGTCAAGTTTATTTATATAGCGCTTTTCACAATACAGATTGTATCAAAGCAGCTTCACAGTATTCAATTAAAAAAATACATCAATGCTTGTTTATAGTGGAAAACGTCCACGTATAATACGTTGTACGGACTTGGATTGATTGTGTTTGTTATGATTTACATCAATCCTACAGTTCCCATCATTCCCGACATTCCCATTGTGGATGCAGAAGCTGGTGATGACTATGACAGCTATCTGATGTACAGTAATGAAGTACTACGATCCCCAACAAGTAGCCAGAGGCCTAGCGTCACAGATCTGTCCGAAGGTGGGTGTCTTTTGTGATGTGGTGCACTATTGCAACACATTGGAGTCATGTCAATGTACACTACCTAAACGTTTGGGGTCAGTAAGAAAGAAATGTATACTTTTATTCAGCAAGGATGCTTTATATTGATATAAAGTGACAGTAAAGATATTTAAAATATTAGATTTCTATTTCAAATTAATGCCGTTCTTTTGAACTTTCTATTCTTCAAAGATCCTTTCATGGTTTCCAAAAAATGTTAAGAAGCACACGTTTTTTTTCTTCTTTTTTTTTCTTGAGCACCAAATCAGCATTTTAGAATCATTTCTGAAGGATCATGTGACTGGAGTAATGATGCTGAAAATTACTACTTTCTATTAATTACTAGAGACTACTTTCAAAAACATAAAAAAATCGTAATGTCTCCAAACTTTTGAACGGTAGTGTATTTGCTGAACATCCCTTCTGAAATGACCAGGATGTATTTCCATGACGTTCAAGGATGATTTATGCTGCTGGTTTTGTTCTGGTTTAGCTGGTGGACCAGTCTAGCCATGGTGTTCACTAGCAAAACTTGAGCTGGTGAATGTGGTCAAGCAGCATGGGTAAGCTGGTTGGCCTTGCAACTCTTGGTAAAGGGGACACCAGCACACTAGCATCCTAACGCCGTGTCTACACCAGACGTGAGTGGCGTGACGTGACAAAAGCAGATAGAACCCATTATAATCAGTGATGCTGTCTACACTGAATGTGGCGTGACGCAACATGACAAATTCCCGATAGTAAACTGATGCACTGTTCTAATTCTAACGTACTTCAAGCACTCTCGCTACTTCTGACACAAAGAACAAATGGATTTTCAATGGTTGTGTTGTCGCATCAAGTGTACTCAGCCTCAAGCTGTTGCGGCACCACACGACAGCTGTCATGTCCGGTGTAGACACGGTGTAACAATGCTAGTCTTTTCATCAGGGATTGCAGGAAACTAAAACAAGACTTTGCACACAAGTTTCCGAAACATGTCAATGCTTGTCTGTATTGCATGCCTGAACATGTTGGTGGAATTGTTTCAAGCATTCGAAAGCTTTTTTTTGTGCTACGTTGACCTGTAGAAACTACTGGTCAATAGCAGACATGGTCAAGGTCTGCCTCCATCTTTGGCGTAACAGAATGATGTCCTTACATCATTCGTATGCAACTCCTGTTGAAATCGAAAGGCTCTTTCTTGTCCCCTGTGCATTGAAGACCCCACAAGAACTTACCTTTGCCATGGAACAATGTCTTTTTCTTTTCTTTTGGCTTTGTCGAACTGGGTGACTGGGCTCTTTATGGAAGTTTAACTTATTGTTTGTGCAGCCTTCAGGGAATGTTGCAGCTGTAACGTTTGGGCTCCTTTGGCTCTCTTTTGGCAAGAATGATCAGACTATTTACTTGGCCTTGCTAGTTAAAATAAACATCGCTAACATCATGGATGGGCTCAGAAGACATCAGCTTTATCAGCTTTTCTTCTTTCCTTCTTTGCCTAACTCTAGTTATTAAAGGAATAGTTTACCCAAATATGAAAATTCTGTCATCGGGTTGTTGCAAACTGTATGACTTTTTACTTTAGGGAGCACAGAATCAGAGGCTGATCTTTTCTGTAAAATGACAGTGAATGGGGATGGACGCTACAAAAATGACATAAAAACTACCATGATTATGGTCCATAAGCCAAATATTAGTTTTGTGTAAGAAACAAAATACAAGTTGATATTCACTGAACATCTTCCTATCCGCCATAACTCTTAAATCTCATTCACACTTATTCTTCAGCCAATAATGACTTATATTTGATCATTTTCACAAAACTGTCAAAATTGTCAAAGACTTTGTCTGGGTCGGATTCAGAACGATGATCAAAACAGATGGAGTAGATCGAGTCCATCACCACCCCCAAAGCTTCATAGTCCTATAGCTCGCCCTGGCTCAACATTTCATTCAGTAAAATTAGGCATATTTGATTCATATTATGTTTAATGCTGATGATCAAGTTATTTTACATCTGCTTACATATGCTATCGCTTGTTTCTGCTTCTTCTTTGCCGGCGTTTTGATCAGGAGATTCTGTCCTCTTTCAGAAGATGCGTAATAGCACCCCCTATCGTATAACAGTGAAAACACGAAAATCTGGAAAATTCTTTCAATGGCGGGTAAAGAGTTAACTACTTTTATCCTAGTTTTATGATGTTTTGTTTTGTTAAATTTTGAGCTTTAGGCTATAGTCACAATCACCTTTTTTATATGAAAAAGCGTAGACTTAATGTTTTTGTGTTCAGGAAAGTCATACAGGTTTAGAACGAAATTAGGTTGAGTAAATAATGGCAGAATTCTCATTTTTGGGTGAATTAAATTGAGCACGGACAGCCCATACATCCTCTGTGCCTTGCTTGCTTCCCCACATGATTACGGAAGGCTCACGCTGGAAGCATGTCCAGCTAGTCGGTTCGGATCTGGATCTCCGTAAAGTGTCCTGGAAACTGCCTGCTGACATCATCCCCTGCCTCCTGAGCCCAGCCACAGATGCCAGTGATAGTCATGCACAGACCCTGCCACAAGGTGAAGACCTGTCCCTGGCAGACAGCATGCCAGCTATACCCAACGTCAACCCACAGCTGGGTTGAGTGCTAACTGGCACCAAGAGCCTCAGAGTGCTAACTGGCATCATTTATCTTGCTTAATGTAGATTGCTAATTCCATTTCTACCATAGAAATATTGTTTCTTCTGAACTGAGAGGCTTTCTGCAGTTTGGGTCTGTTGAGGTGATTCCGCAGTTCAAAGCGCTAGTCTGGAGCGCTAACTTCAACTGTGAATTCTAATGCGCTAATGTTGCTATGCTAATTCATGAAATCGTCGTCTTATTCTCATATGTCCTTACAGATCAGTTTGTAAATGGAAAGTGGGACCAGAATTTCCTGTTCCCGGGAGGAAGCAGTTCCCTCTCCCGCAACGTCAGCTCCTCCTCATCCACATACAGCCATTCCACCCCCCGCCTCGCTGTGACCAATCACAGCAGCTCCACAACGTACATTTCCGGCAAAGGTATCAGAGTATTAAATGCCCAAAGAAATAGTTAAAGAAATTGCCAAAACAACTTTAAAAAAAAAAATTCTCATGTACTGGTCAATTTTGAGGTATTGGGCTAACTTTATAGTTTTATTCCAATTTATATTCTGAAGGTTTTCATAAAGGGGGTTGTTAATATATCATTCGCCTGATTAACCCTCTAGTGCTCTTCACCTGGCAGTCATAAAAAGCCTACATTTTAATTTTTTTATTTTTAATGAAATGAATGTTATATATTTTAGTTCTATAATGTTTTTTATTTAATATTTAGTATTTTTAGGGGATTTTATGGTACTAAATTATATCTATGCAGTAGTTATAATCCATTTTTTCATTTTTGAGCATTGACCTGAAAATGAAATTTCCAACTTAAACGGTCGTAAATGTTGAATGTAAATCTTTTTAAAGATGACACCTGGCGTATTATTGCTGAAGTGAAAAAAGTTTTTAAAAGTGAACTTACAATTATTTATAGTTTTTTTTATGTTTATTGTTAAGAAAAATACTATTTTCAGTTTTTATATGAAATATATAATTATTTGCCAAAACATGTTTTACTCTAAAACTGTGAGAAAATCAAAAGTCATATCTCAACAAGTTGTGTTCCAAATTTGAGGTTGATACCTCAATTCATATGCTTCTAAACCCAAAACTGTTGAATAAATTGCCTTTATAGCTCATTTATCAATCATTGCTGTTTTTTCTCAATCAGGGGGCTCAACTACACATAGATATGATCTTAGAGATGGCGGGCTTCTCACAGAGGATGTGATCTTGAGGAAGCGATCAGAGAACAGGCATTACACTGACAGTGATGGTGTTAGGGATTCTATCGTCATTGGAAACCTTCCTGGAGGATTTTTGGAAACTTTAGGTAAAGTGAGCTTGATAGATCTGCCTGCACATAGTGTTAAAGTCAATCAGATTTTATATATTTGCCTCGCAAGGTGCAGCTTTTGGCAAGAATCCTTGGCTGACTCTCGCTTCAACCTTGCTCTTCTTTTTCTCTTTCTTATGCCATTTGTCTGTTTTCTACACTTTTTTTTCTCTCACTGTTTTCTCGTCATGCGACGGCTGCCTGCCAACCCTTTCCCGCCACACCCTGCCGTGGCTTGGCGTTCTCTCAGGGGGCTCTAGCTTCAGTCAGAGCACAACTACCAGCTACAGCTTGAGCTCCAGAGCTCGTACTCAGTCTGAAGATATCAACGATGCACTGCTGAACCTGGATAGTGTTCTTCAGGGTGAGTGAACGCGGAAACAACCATCAGTGCATCAGGGGACTGATTGAAACCATAGCTTCTCAAGCTTCAAGCTTCCTTAATTGAACCAAAGTCAATAAAACCTTTTAGAAGGTGTAATACATTTTGAAAAGATTTTAATATATATATAATTTTATATCATAATATATAATTTTAATATATATCATAATATATATCATTATATAATATATACATACATATATATATATGCATATATACTGTATGTATGTATATATATATAAAATGTAATTATTTTTTTATTTCATACAACTTTAAATTTAGATTAAGCATATAATTTTAGAATAAATTCTAAAACTAAAAAAACACCATCATTTATTACTAAATATGTAGAACTTGTTAAAGCTAGGGTAGGCAATTTGTTTTATAAACACTTTTTGTTATACTGGTTGAAACTCTCTTCACATCCTGATAGCAATCAATAATAGAAGTGGTCTAAAAATTAAAATATGTACATATATCTTCTGTGGAAGTCTCGGGACAAAAAAATGTTCGTCCAATCATTGCTTTCGGTCTGAATACTATAGTATTCGGTTTCCACCGAAATTACCCGGAACAATTTGTCCCAGGAACTTTTTTCCCAGGAACTTTTTTTGCCCCAGACCGGTTGCTTTCTGCGTTTACACCGCGGTCTAAAGTACCGGGAAGGTAAACTGCGCGCAACTGCTCCTCCCAGTCTGCGACGGACAGTAATCAGTTTTGAGCGCCACATTTATAATAAGTATGGAGGAGATTCAAACTGTGCTGCAGTTATGTATTGGTTTACTAACGAGGTAATTAACAAAACAAAATAGACGAGCACTGATACTAAAGCGTGTTCAGAAAACTCGTATGCGTATAAAATTAGACAACGTATGTTATCAGTTATTGTGAGATGCCTGGGACGAACGCGCAAAAATTTCCTCTTTCGCAAATACGCTTAAAAAAAGCCTGAACCCCGTCTATCAATCATAAATAGCGACAGTCTTGTAAATAGTTGTTTGTTACTAACCTCAAAGCGCTATTTCAATCCTGTTAATAGTAAACTTATAACATGGTTTGGAGTGCCTTGCAATAGATGACAATGTGTAAACATAATGACTTAATAAAAAAAGCTGTGGCAGAAAAGAGACAAGCACTGATAAAGCGTGTTCAGTAAGCTCGTAATGCTAACGTTAGATATAAAATATGTTATCAGCTATTGCGGACATTGACCGTGAGATGGCTGGGACGGACGCGCAGAAAGTTTCCTCTTCCACAAAATAAAGCCTGAAACTCGTCGCCAGTCCACCAGTTTTTTAAATTAAATTCCATATTTGCAGACAGACAACTCTTACTGCATGAAGCCACGACACGAACCGCAATCGATTTTTTAAAAAGGAAGGTTAAAAATAAATAAAATGCTGCGTGGAGTCATCCAACCAAAATGCGGCGTGAACACAACCAATCAGCTTGTGCAGCACACAAGTCCCACCCCTGAAAGTTCCTGAACTTTGAAAAAGTACTACCTCGTGAGCAGGGACTATCGGAGGGGGAAATATTTACCCGGAACTTCATTTAGACCCTGGTTCCTGCGGTGTAAACACATCGAGTACCAGCCCAAAGTTCCTAGTTCCTGGGGAAAGTTCCTGCGGTGGAAACGCGGCTTATGACACCATGTCCTACCTGCTTGTCAAAATGTATTTCCATACCTCCGCACACCTGCTCGCGCAGACATCACACGCCATCAGCACGTTCCCTAAGGCTATACAGAGTTTAGAACGATATTCACAGAGTCCCACAAACAAGCAGCAGCAGTCTTTTAGAAGTCCTCTTGAACCAGAACAACAAGCTTATGCTGTGTTCATGCCATAACCATAATTATGAGAAGCCGCAACGTTTTTCCCTGGAGTCACGTCCTCAAGCTTGGATATGCATTTCTATATCAACACTATCAATGCCGAAATGATTCTGCAGCAGTCAGGTGGTAAAACTAGAACTCTGTAGTTCATTATTATTGTAATGTTATATGATTTGAGACATGAGGCAGTTTAAAGGCGTCTCTCGTGGCTCTTTTGTTTGCTCCCTGCTGTATGCGTTCATGTGTTTTGGAGGAGGCGTGGCTTTGGAGACGTTCTAAAGGGAAGGTGGGATCTCATGCTTTCAAAGCTAGCTTGCTATTTCTAGCCACTCTGAAATTGCCAACCCTACCTTTAAACTGTCTGAATGAACTGATTCGCTAAAATAAATTGTAAACAAACTAGCATTTTGAGAGTGCACAATTATTTTATTTATTTATTTTAATGCATTTTTTGTCATCCTTGTCATTGTGGGAAGTGGCAAAATTATTTTGAAAACTACAGAAAAATTTAGTCAAGTTAGAAGCGTCTCTACTTTCTTTAGTTACTCCCCAACACTGCAACCAATTAAACCCTGACACACAACTCGCGTCTGAATAACATAGTCATTTGCAGACTGACACACCTCAGCTAATTCCCTGCTGTTTTCCCAGTGCTGAAGCAATAAAACAATTTGTGGCTGCATAATTAAATATGTCTGTTCTGTGGTTTGAAATTTTTACCGTCTGCACTACTTGTGCCCTCAGACTCTCGCTTCAACCCGGGTGTTCCTGAGACTCCCAGCAGACTGGTGTTCTCTGCCCTGGGGCCCACGGCCCTGAAAGTGAGCTGGCAGGAGCCCCAATGTGAGACCGGTGTACTGGGTTACTGCGTCCTTTACCAGCTAATCAATGGAGGTGATTCATCTCTTCTCATTCATAGTTGTTATACTTATTCATTCATAAATATATTAAAGTTAATTCAGTTATTCAATTATATACTATAATTTATCAATGTATTGCCATATGTAAATTATATATGCAGTAGTCAACATTTGATGTGGATCAAAACCTTTCATCAAAGTTATACATGAATTTTGAACAATACCCATTCTTGTCTTAGGACAACTTTGATTAACTTTTTTGATCCACTTCAAATGTTGACTACTGTATATATATATATATATATATATATATATATATATACATAGACAAGCTAAGCAAACAATAATTTATTATATGCTATAAATCAACCATTTAATTTCGTATATGTGGTACATATGATAACAGATGTTGTCATTTGATGTCTATTTATTCTACCATTGTATTGTATTATGTTTCTCTTATAGGTGAGGTAAAGCGTATCGAGGTGAACAATCCCGCTCAGAACTCTGTGGTGGTTCAGGATCTCCTGCCCAACCATTCCTACATCTTCAAAGTGAAGGCCCAGAGTCGAGAGGGCTGGGGTCCTGAGAGAGAGGGAGTCATCACCATCGAGTCTGCCGTCGACCCCAAGAGCCCCCTGAGCCCAATGCTAGGTGAGTTGCTTCATTTTATGTTAGCTATATGGGGCAGAGTAGCTAATGTCAGCAGTAGCAGTGGCAGCTATTGTGAAATCTTGATTAAATATTACCACACTATTGCGTGTATGTATCATTTAATTGTTCTTAAACATGAATATATGTGTGTGTGTGCTGTTGTTCAGGGTCTCCGTTCACTCTCAGCACTCCCAGCGCTCCAGGACCTTTGATCTTCACAGCTTTGAGTCCAGACACGCTGCAGCTGAGCTGGGAGAAACCACGCAAACCCAATGGAGACATCCTGAGCTACGTGGTCACCTGTGAACAGCTGCACGGTGGAGGTCAGACACCAACCTCACTTTATTTTTCATGTATAAAAGCCATCGCAAGTGCACTAATCAGAAACAAGCCCTGTTCTTCAGCTTCCTTGTTGAGACTCTGTCTTTGGTGTCCGTGCAGGAGATCTTCGCTCCTTCCCGGTGAATGGCAACGCTGCGACTTCTTTGACGGTGTCTGACCTGAAAGAAAACATGCCGTACAAATTCAAAGTTCAAGCCCAAACCACACAGGGCTTCGGACCGGAGCGAGAGGGCATCATCACCATCGAATCCCAAGATGGAGGTATGCGGGACATTAGAACAGTGTCATTGTTATTTCACTGTTAAATGTTTTAATAATATCATAGCCTGCTTTTTATGATTCAGTCTGGCGAATATTCTGTTTTACTTGGAAATACATCACAGTGCATTTTTAAGTTGTCTTGGAAGATAATGAATGGTTGAAACTTTATCATCTCTTCTTCTTTTCTCCTCCTCCTCTTCCTCAGGCTCTATGTCACAGTACAGCAGTCAGTCAGTCACAAAGAGAGAGGTGTTTAACCTACCAACAGAGATTACTTCACACACCATGTTCTCAGAACCCTTCGTGTCTTCAGGTACAGACACACGACTACATATCTTGCTGGGTTATCAAGAACGATCAAGAATGATAACGATTAATTACAGCTGTAATTACATGCAGGTGTTCTTAAAATATAAGTACAATATAAAAACTTGCATGTACACAATAAGTGCACAGTATCAAATGATTAATTTACATGTTAATACATAGTAGTTAAAGACACCTAATATAGTGTGACGTGACCCTATATCTTTATTGTTATAATTATCATTATTGGTGTGAACGGCCTTCATAATTTCAATTGAATCAGACCCGCAGGATGTTTTATAATAAATTATGCTAATTTATTTTGTTATATGTAGTTTTTTTTTTTGATGATTTTTTTTTTATCAAATCAGACAAATTTCTATACAAAGTCTGCCAATTGCTATACAATAATGTCAAATTTAACACCGTAATCTAAAGTTTTTAACTGTGCAGTACAGCACCACAAAATTATTTTCAGAAAACAAAAATAAAATATTGAAATTAGCATTTGTACCTATTATTATTTATTTAATTTATTTACTCTTTGGAGTAAAATAGACCACTGTGGGAAAACAAGTTTTACTACTATTATTACATTTTTTTAGTATTTTATATTATTTAATATAAACCAACAAAATATAATTACCTAATTTATACTAATTATGATTATTTATTTTGATAAGTAGAATATTTTTTTCTAAAATTAGCATTTTTCTCAAATGAATTCTACTACAATTATTATTAAATGTAACTAAACTTTATATTTAGTATAATTTATTAAATACACATTTCTTTAGATGGTATTTCAAACACTGATTATTAATATCTATTGTTTCTAGAAATACCATATGTTTTGTGTATCATAACATGTTTGAGTAGTTCATAAAAAACAGTAAGTTGATACAAAGATAATTCTATTTTAGTTACTTTTTACTTCTTTTTTTCATTTTTTGAATTATTATTTTTTACACACACAAAAAAAGGTTTAAGTGGCACTGAAAAAAAATAGTCACACTTTTACTCTTTTCGGTCAAAAATGGCCGCATTGGAAGTTAACGGGAGACGAATTTCATCTAGTGGAATTATTTGGTACTGTGCCCAAACAAAATCTTACTGAAAGCAAATTTTTTGTTTAGACTTGTTTAAAACTTGTTTAGATTTATGTCTTTGATTTCTCACAGTTTTAGAGTTAAAACATGTTTGTTGGAAAATATATATTTTGTACAAAAATGTATACATTTTTCATTACTTTTTTCACTTCTGCAATAATCTGCCAAGTGCTGTCTTTAAAAAGAGACCAAACTTAAGTTGCATTCAAAGATTTACGACAGTTTAAGTTGGAAATGTTAATTTTCAGGTCAATGCTCAAAAAGTGAATAAATGGATTATAACTACTGCATAAATATCATTTAGTGCCATAAAATCCCCTAAAAATACAAAATATTAAATTAAAAACATCAAACTAAAATATAGTTCACTCATTTCATTGAAATAAAAAAAGAATCAGTCATTTTTGCCCGCCACATGAGCACACGTGTCTAATGTTTATGTGTGTGTTTCTTTTAGACGGTATGATGATGATGTCGAGCAGGCAGATCACGGAGTCGGGCGGCACCGTCACACGGCAGGTGGAGATGGTGCAGAGAGGAGTCGTGTCCAGCAGCACCGTCACAAAGAAGCTGGAGAGGCAGTACTTCGAGGCCTAATCCAACTCCCTTTTGCCTTCTGCAGAAAGTGTGTATATATACGCTCAAGCGAAACTAAGTTAATTAGAGAAGTTCACCGACCAATGTGCACAACATATGGTTTTTATGTGAGGATGAGAACAGCTGAGCTCTTGGATTCCTTGGATTATAGCTCATCAAGACCAAAGTCTTCAAGCCTTGATATTTAGTTGAATGTAAATACTTAAAAACCTTTTAGTGTTATCGCTTCCAAACAGGTATTTGGTAAAACTTTTAGCATCAAACCATGTTTCCTACAGTGTTTGTGAGAAATGTTATTGACGTATGCGCCATGGGATAGGTTAGAGATCTTCTGTTGCTTATTTGAGCTTGATTGCTTTCATTCTGACAAGGTTTGAATTCAGCAGATTTTATATCATTATGTTGCTTTCAAGTTGTATCACGTTTTTTGAGCATAGAGGTTTTCTAAATGTATTTTTCACATCAAATGTGACATGTCTTATGATTTAGAGTTTACACTTTATCTTTAACTAACTAATTTCCTTCTAAATCAAATTTTACTTGTTAAGGGTTGTATTAAATGTTGCAACACAAGCACATGCATATGGACTCGATTCTTTGGATTGTAAATATGTTACTGAGGTTTGTTTTTTTATTGCCTAGTTGCAAGATGTGCTGTTGCAACTTTAGGCCTGCCGCTGTATTTTAGTTTAGTACACTACTGGCAACTCCGAAAAGATTACCGACATCACACTTGTGTAACCTTAAATAAATTTTTTACTGTCTTTAATAATCTGTTCGGTACTTTTGACTTAGGGGAATTTATTATTTTTTTTTTTTAAAGATTTTTATACGATAATTGCATTTCACCATCATATTGAAGCTGTAGTATGTAGTATGCAAAACTTCTCACTGCATATCAGTTCACCGCACTTAATGAAACAATAAATCATTCTACCAGTCGACTCATTGTGTGTTAGCTTTGTTTATTAGAAACAGGTTTAGGTGCTATCAACAGTTTTTAGCACACTGTGGACCTACTGAAATGCTTATGTAGATTAAACGAGTACGAGCTGACAGTGCCCTCTATATGCTTTCTTATGTTACTGAAAAACAAACAAACAAACATGGAGTAAGATGTGATTACATCCCATACTTGTTAAAATGAGATTTGCATTTGCTAAGGGAGCAGTACATTCAGGGCAGCAAAAGAACAGTTAGGTGTTATATATAATCATTTTCTGTTGGCTGTACTTGTAAATATAACGAATGGGTAAACATATACGGGTAAAAATATGCAAATAAATCATAATTCAGTATGCAATATTACAATGACACAATCGCTGTCGGTTACATTTTGAATGCTGAACATTCTATCAAATGTGAGTAGACTAGAAGAGATTTTTCAATGCGTTACTCCCTAAAAAAAGTAATAATTGCATTACTTAGTTACTTTTTATGGAAAGTAATGCGTTGCATTGATTTTGTGTTACCTTTACTCAGCTGAGCTGGGCTTGCTTGTTTGTTAAAAAAAATAATTAAAAAAACAGTTCAATTTTTTGGCAAATTTAAAGGGCCCTTTCGCACCAAAAGTGAAATGAATAAGCCTCAGGCTGAGGGAAAGCAAATTCACTCCTGTACAGTAGAGGGCGCAGCTCAAACAAACCTTTCAGCTTTTGACTTAGGGAATTTTTATTTTTTTATTTAAGATTTTTATAGATAATTGCATTTCACCATCATATTCAAGCTGTAGTATGTAGGTATGTAGTATGCAAAACTTCTCACTGCATATTTAGATCACAGAAGAACAGGATGCAGGAGAAGAAAGTTAAACTCTTTCAGCAATCAAAAAAAAAAATAATCAAACGTGATGTTTAGTCAATTTTTGCTTATTAGTATGGTTGAACTGGATCAGCAGCAAAGCAATTGGTTAATAAAGTAAGGTTAAACAAAGCATATTGGTGTTATTTAACATATTTAATTATTGCAGGTTTTCATTTGCATTTCATTGTTTTAATTCATTTTGAGGAATACTTTAGTGCAAGTGAGATGAGTAAATGCATGTTCACATTTAGTCTACAGTAACCGTCACAGCGCACACCCCCAACACTGTCTGCAGGAGGTATTTTTGTAGGCCAAAACATGGAAACGAGTTAGCATTTTAGCACTTCCGGTTCCATCATCCTGAAGTCAATGGGTTTGTTTGAATGGGTTTTTGGTTAAATGCTTGAAATAAGGTCTGTGGTGAACACAAGCTCAAGATATTTTCACATTTCATTCTACAACTTAAAATACATCAGTAATACCCCTTAGGAATTTTTACAGCTTTTACTTGTCTTGAAAAAGGCAGTTGCAAACAAATGGCTAAATGAGGCTAAAGAAGCTGTCGGGGGCATTAAACGTCATCAGCCGAACAGGAAAACTCATTCACTTTTACAGCCTTGTGCTCTTGCAAACTATTCCAACTCAAACTTTCAGAGAAAATGTTTTTTAAAAAAGACTAAAAGCATCTTTGTATGCTACGTGGTGTTGACAGTGAAGTCATGCGACAGTGGCGTAGTTCGTTTATAGACTACGTTTAGCTTTTTACTTCTGGTGATTGAATTTAGTCTTCAAAATTCATAAAAGTTGTGTTCATTTGTGAAAATGAACAAAACAAAATGTGCAAGAATCATAAACCGTTGTTGGTCACAGAGCTTATTTTCTGCCATAATCCAAAAGCTTCGATTAATGAATCCTTTTGCGATACAGTTGAGGAAAGCCTTGATGCTTCGCAAAAGCCATTGGAAAAATCCTACTGGGTTTTTGTCAAGGGAACCAGGTTGACCTACAAAAATACATCATCACTGTAGCACTAAAGACATGAGTTTTGGGCGGGACTATCTGTTTGTCTGACCAGTAACAGACTGTTTAACAACTCTTTTTTTTTTTTTATACCTTGTGGTGCAGAAATTACAGCTTTAGCTACTAATGTAAAATACCTTCTATGCAAATTCATCAAATGAATGAACTGTATGAATGTTTTATGGTGTGTGATTTTTTTCGTATCCATGTGCGTGAGAATTGCGCGTTCGTTGTGTACGTTAGAAGAACAGACACTGTCCCTTACAGAGACATCGCTCCCTCAGATCTGCAGGCCTGATCACCATCTCACGCACCATCTCCACCGTCCCAAACACCGGGTAAAGCTTCTCTGTGAACCTCTCGCTGTATGTGTAGATGTGCGCGCGCTTTTGGATGTCATAGAAGGACAGCTGCCCCTCCTCATAGTCCAGGTACACTCCCACCCTCCGCGGGATGAGCGACTGGGGCAAGAAGGTAGGCGGTGCGGTCAGGGCCTTGAGCTCGGACCCCCGCTCCAGCCTGAGGGTGAGGTATCCGCTCTGAGTGTTGAGCGGTCTGTAGCCTTTGCAGACGGCTGATTCTTTGGCCACCCCGAGACGCCAGTCACGGTCGCCCACTTCCACCTCCCAGTACCGGCGTCCTGCCGAGAAGCCCTCTGAGCCGAAACAGCACCACCAGCCGTCGAAGCGCCTCCGACTGCAGGAGACCCCGCGCCGCTCCAGGCCACACTGCATGCGCTTGCAGTCCTCAGACAGAACAAGGGCAGGGTTGGCCGTCTCTGGGTCAAAAGTCACCTCCACTGTAAAATAAGGCCGCACTATGGTTAGATTTATGATTTTAGGTTTATCCTGGAAGGTTTTCAAAAAGCTAGATATCTAAAAAAAAAAAAAAAAAAAAAGGCAGACTGCCAATTAAAAAAGTTTGATGCTAGGATAATTCTAAAATAATAATGAAATACTCTTATAAGTATGAAATACATAGCATACAGATAAAAATATTCGGAAAAATTGCCCATTTTATTTTTCTACCACTACTTACTCTTTATTTTTCTCATATTGTCCACCATTTGTCATTCTGATATATATATATATACTGTATAAAAAATCAGTGGAAAATTTTTTGAATATTATGAGAATAAAGTCAAAATATTTGGAGAATAAAGTTGAAACATTTCGACTTTATTCTTGAAATATTTGGAGAATAACTTGAAATATTTCAACTTTATTCTCGAAATGATACGACTTTATTATCATAATTTTTTATTCTTTTTTTTTTTTTTACGGATTTTTTTTTTTTTTTTACGTTGCAGTTCAGGGCTTCTGTAATACACACACCATTCAAAAGTAAGTCAGATTTTCTAAAATAAATGAATACTTTTATTCAGGAAGGCTGCATTAAATTGGTCAAAAGTGATAGTAAAGACAAGACATTTATAATGTTTCAAAATATTTCTTTTTCAAATAAATGCTTTTAAACGTTCAGAATCCTGAACAAAATGTATCAAACAAAAATATTAAGCAGTGACACATACCTGCAGCATCACATATCCAGTTCCACACTGAAACAAAGAGCAATATTTCTGTGTTACTACATAAGATAATATAAACTATTCCACTGATGGCCTGAATATCAGTGCATTAAAATAGTGTTAAAAAATTGTTTTATTGCTGAAACTATTACTCTCTCACCAATGTGTGGAATGTAGCCAGTGAAATCTATAAAAGATCAGAGAGAGAGATTACCAGAAAGCCCATTCAAGACATGCCGATCATCTTCTCAATATCCAAAGAAATTTAGGTCTGATCTAATAAAACTGCTGTATGTGATTTGAAGGAAACTACCATAAACATATACTGTGTAAGCAATATAAGCTTTGTTTTTGCAATTCCATTTGGTGCCACTAGTGGTGCAGAAATCGCTTACAGCAGCTGTAGGTAATTATCCTTCAAAAATAATTCTAAGGCATTAATGTCATTGCCTGCTCACCGATCTTCTGGGTCTTTTGTTTTTGTACCAGCCACAGTCTTGGAATGAGCTCCTGCAATGTCAGTGGTGCTTGTTATTAGATCAGTTAAAAATATAAATTGCAGATTTTGAATTTTATGCAAGTCTATGAATGAGGCATTGCACCTTGTCGAGGTGTTCCCCAAGAACGAGGCCAATGAGCAGCTCCACGGCAGACTGCAGGTGTGACAGGTGACCCCGCTTCCACTGCAGCTCCACGTCATCCAACATCATCAACACCGCCTCACCCGGCCAGATACCGTGCTGGAGAGACAAACTGATAAATGACAGAGGCCGGAAGCAAAAATCATAAAATACATCTTTTTAAAACACACTTCAGAAACTGTCGATGTTCAAAGTTTTCAGAAAAGTTTATTTGTGTGCATGTGTCACAGTGGAGTTGTTTGTAATGAGAGAAAGAGAGATGATACTTCACTAACAGTATTTACTGATATTGAGTTACACACAAATGATTCCTAAGAGGACTCTGAGAGATGAATGAATTATTGATTAGGCATCAGAAAGGTGACGCTATATTGAAAGGATACATGTCCCAATAGACTTAAAGGTGTGTAATTTTATCGATGTTTAAATGCTTTCTCGTATCCAGGTTAATGTGTAACAACTATTAGTTAGCTATTTGAAGGTTGACTTCCTCGAAGAGTGTAAACAATGTGGCTAAGACTGAAAAAGGGATAATTCACTCAGACATGAAAATCCTGTCATCATTTACTCACCCTACCGGCTACCGTCAACTGTCTGGTTACCAAAATTCTTCAAAATATCTTCTTTTGTGTTCAACAGACGAAAGAAACTCATACAGGTTTGGAACAACATGAGGGAGAGTAAATGATGACAGGATGCAGGGATGCCATCAAAACCAGGCCACTGGTTCCTTTGAAATGTTCCTATGGGTTTTTATAGTGGGGTGTTTCAATTTATGAATGAAGGTCTGTGGTAAACAATTTGATGATACTTGAACCTCTTGCTCTCAAATGCACACACACCTGAAACGCTCTTATATAGTTACTTATTAGAAACATGTTTGTTTGTTTTTTTAAGAAAAAAAACAGCTTTAGGGAACCAGTGGCAAATTAGTCTCCCGGGTTTAGACTTCATCCCTGCATTAACTTTAACAAAACATTCTTAAAACATATTTCTGATAGCTGGATAGCGGTTAATGACACAGTACACTACATTTATTTAAGTATTGTTGCATAATGCATACTGTTTTACATACTATTAAAACTGTAGGTAGTATAAAGTGTACACTATGCAGTAAGCTAGAAGTGTTTGGCAAACCCGTCATTATTTTAATTGAAAACTGTACAAGGCAATGGTGAGTTTCCATTTATACAGCTTAACGGGTTGTGCATGTCTCTCTCGGGTCAGTCAGTGAGGTCGTTTGTAATCAACACAGTCGGACAAGAGGATCATAGCAAGGTTAATATCCTAATACTTAATCAGAGAGCAACCCAAGACTAAGACCCATAGACAGAGAGAGAAAGAGAGCCAGAGAATCAGACACTTCATTTACAGCATGGATTGATATTAAATTACACATTCACAAACAAATTACCCCTGACAAAGAGATAGAACTATTAATATATTTACCGATATAAACGTATTTGCTATATAGAGGCCCACTAAACAATACCAGCCAAAAGTTTGTACATGCTTGATTGAATGTATGTTTCTCAGGATCTAACAAACTTTTTGATATAAAGGCTTATGCTTAAATAACTGAAATTAGTTTTGTAGACAAATATAACTTACGCCCTCCTATGAATTTCTTTGGCAAGATAAATAGGTGTGTTACATGTACATGTGCTACGGTTTAAAAAGCACCCCAGGATGCATCTCATGAGTCTGTAGTGTTTGTGCAGATGTTTCTGACCCTCACCGGGTGTCTGTTGCGCTGTCCTCTGGTCCAGTCCATGATGATCCTTTTATATGAGCCCATGTCATGCTCTCCTCCCTGCTCAAGCATGCTCAGTAAATTACTCTTCCAGTCCCGCTTTTCGGGATGCAGATCGGTATAAACTTGCATGGGCTTCTCCGTATTTTCCTGCACAGTGTGTAAAAACACAAGACTTGGAATTTTATGATACTTTTATGGTGTATTTGAATATTGAAATCTCCAGTCCCCATTCATTAACTGTATAGAAAAATATGAGAACAATTTTTAAAATGTAACTTTTTGTGGAAGAAAGTCAGTCAAATGGCTTATCATTTTTAGGTGAACTATTCCTTTAACCCATTTAGACATTCAGGGCACGTTTACATGACAACGTATTTTTGTACTAAAAATGGAAATGTTTTTAGCAAACAGACGACAACGATCCCGTTCACACGGATCAGCAAAACTGATATAAATAAAAGCTGTATTATTGTACTACGCAGGCCAGTAGTTGGCAATGTCAATTTGTAAAGAAAAACGACGTGCCACTGCCTATAAACTGAATACATAATACACATGACGATGGATTCAAAACTCAGGGGCCATTTACACGTCACTGTTTTCAACTAAAAACGGAAAACTTTTAGGGCCCTATTTTAACGATCTGAAACGCAAGTATCAAACGCGAAACGCAAGTAACTTTGTGGGTGGATCTAAAATGGGTTGGTCTGAAGTAGCAACATTACTCATAGCCAGGTGTGGTTTGGGCGTAACATGAAATAAACCAATCAGAGAATCATCTCACATTCCCTTCAAAAGTAGGTGCGCTTGTTCCATGGCGGATTGCTATTATAACGGCGGATTTGCCAGGCGCACGCCAGGAGCGGTTCACAGCCGAGGAGACCGACGTTCTCGTCAGGGCCGTAAAAGACAGAGAAGTGACATTGTATGGGGATTGGAGAAACCCACCCAAATTAGCTTCGGTTAAACAGGCGTATAATAATTTGGGTAAATGTGTAAGCTAGATTTATGCCTATTTTTTCACATCTTCATGGACACCACAATGATTTCCCTTGTGTGGTAATATTTTTCCTTGTAATTATGTATGGTTTGCAAAAATGGGAACTGCTGCCTGCGTCTGTGTAGATGAGAGAAGTAAAGTGTATGCGTTGTGCACACGCTACATTATGGCCAAGCATGCGCTCTTAAAATAGCATCTGAATAATGCGAAAACAATTCCGCCACAGACCAGGAAAAAACTAGTCTAAAGTCAGTGGCGGAATTGTTTTCTGAAACTGCAAAATAGCACCAGGGAACGTTTGCACTGAACCGCCCCCGGGAGCGCAAGTTCATTCCCTAATTTACCGACGTGCGTCTGTGGAGGGAAAAGTCAGCTGTGCGTCGGGTGCAAAATAGGAATGATACATGCGTCGGTGTACAAAGTCAATTGCGCTGGGTGTAAGATAGGGCCCTTTGTGCGTTTTGGCCATTCATTTACACGACAACGGCATTTGAAAATGATAACGTTATTATCTCTGTGTAAACTACAAAAACATAAAAAAATTTGTGAAAGCGGTGGCGTCATGGCACTTCTTTTCAAAGTGACATCGCCAACTACTGGCCTGGCATGAATAATACAGTGTTTTAATCGAAATCGTGGATCCATTTGAATGGGGATCTTTTTGACAACGTTGTTGTCTATACGAGAAAAAACGCAATAGAAAAACTTTTCTGTTTTTAGTACATTGTTGTCATGTAAACGTACCCTTAATGCAATTCACCCTTCGCCAGAAGTTTAACTGACAGGCGATCTGACCAATCATCATTTTGTCCAACAAACAAACGAGACAGGATGTGTGACATGAGAGTGTGCCATGGTTTGTTGGACGTAGCAACAGTAACTGGGGGGAGGGTCTTTGTGAAGGGTCAATTTCAATTTTCCAACATGTTTGATTCAGTATCAGTGATTCTGAAAATAAATGCCTCAGTAACTAGAGGCCTATTCAGCCCCTTGAGCTGACATTTATGACGCAGTAAACTTTTTAATAAACAGCTCGTGTCTGACTCAAATCAATTACTTTGATTTCTCAGACGAAATGTGCTGACAACAAGCTTTTTTAAAAGTACACTAAATCCGAGAGGCGGACGCCCTGGAGCGAACTACAGCTCAACACTTTTCTCAAGGACACAAAAGTGCTGCGGACTACAGTATACCATAACTTACTAACAAACCATGATTAGAGCTTGATCCTTTGAAAACTGACACAGAATTTTAAACCCTTAAGCCACTGGACCTGTCAGTCAGCCTGATATAAACAGACTAGCTGGTTACTATGGGGACTGGTGGCACTTTGAGTCTAAAGCAGGATTTTATCTAAATATAACACACGGTTCTAACCAACCAACATCAGCCTGTAATTAAAGTCATGCAGATCCTGAGAAATAACAGCTGTCTGAAAAACAGTGTGTATCTCCTACTGGATGCAGATAAATTAATACAGGAGGGTGAGTTGATTTGCTGAGGAACAGGGTTGTGCACCATTCAAAAAATGAAGTGAGAATGTTTGTTACCATTCTATTTATATCCTGAACTTAAATTTAGGTAAAAAATCAGATGAAAAATTATCATTTAAATTTAAGGAAGTAAATTTAAAATTAATTTAACTGCTTTGCTTTATATATAAAAATATTACAATAAAATATTAATAATATTTTTTTAGTATGAGTTAACCATAAATTATTATTATACACACAACATAAGGGACATATACATTTTATTTATAAGCTTCTTTTTTTTTTAAAGAGATTAATATTTATTCAGCAATGACACATTAAATTGATAAAAGGAGACCGTAAAGACATTTACAATGTTGCAAAAGATTTCTATTTCATATAAATGCTGTTCTTCTGAACTTTCTATTCATCAAAGAATCCTGAGAAAAAGTATCACGGTTTACACAAAAATATTAGCAGCACAAGTGTTTTCAACATTGATAATAATCAGAAATGTTTCTTGAGCAGCAAATAATCATATTAGAATTATTTATTTATGAAGCTGAAAATTCAGCTTTACCATCACAGGAATAAATTCCATTTCAAAATATATTCAAATAAAAAACAGTTATTTGAAATTGTAATAATTTTTTTACAATATTAGTGTTTTTACTGTATTTTTTGGATTAAATAAATGCAGCCTTAGTGAGCATAAGACACTTCTTTCAAAAACATTAAAAAAATCTTACTGACCCCAAACTTTTGAATGGTAGTGCATACAATTATAATTAAACTTGTATGCGCTTACTAGTATAAAATTACAATTGTATATTAAATACAAATTTCAATAATATTTTTCTACAATATTATCAGCTAGTCTGTTATATATACATGAATAAATGTAATCAGTTATATGGACCATTGGACCATGACAGAATAAGTAATCTATTTTAGTCTTGATGAAGCAGCTTATAGATAGAGATAGAAGACAGAAACCTTAAACAGGACACATAAGAATAGATCTGTTCTTATGTTGTGTTGAAAAAATTAAATTCTTGTTGTGTGTTGCAATTCAGTAAATTCCTCTGCCTGTGATTGAGTTGATGTTCTCTAACCTTCATCTCCAGAACGTTGGCGGTCTCCACAATGAACTCTCGACAGGCGTGCGGAGGCCACACGTCCTCTCCGGTCCAGATGTGAGCCAGAATATCTGACCTCTGAAAGACATCAGCATAAGAGTTTCCAACAGGGAGTTCAAAAAAGTGTGTAGAAATCTATTGGAAATCTCTGAGCTGATAGCAGTGAATTCATTCATTGATCCTGGCTAAAGAAAAGCCAGGCACAATGCAATAATATATTTGTCTCACCTGACAGATCCTGTTGAGTTCTCGCGCGAGCTCCATTATAAACAGCTGACTCTCTGTTAATGGCTCTTTCTTTACTTGTTTCACTCTTTTCCGCGTCTCCTGTACAGAGATTTGGAAACTATGGAGTAACTAAAGCTACACCAGGGAATATAATAGCTGAACTTTTATATTCATTTTTTTCTGAAAGTCATGAACATTTCCACCACATCTCAAATAATGCAATTGTGTCTGTTAACATGAAATGACAGTTAAACATGTTGGATTATAACTGCCGACTCCTTTGTCTGCATTATGTATCCTCCATACTAGAGCTGCAAAATTAATTGTTAAAAGATTGCGATTTCAATTCAAACACCCATGCGATCTTATTCCTAAATGGCAACAATTCGGCTGTCAATTAATTATTTTAAAAAATCACAGTGGAACATTTAAATCTGTGTTTGCGCCTCCGCTGAGCCAGAGAGCAGCTGTCACGTCACGTATAGGTATGAAACAGCTTCACAAACATCTTTTCAAAGTATCATTATTTCTGTGTTATAAAATATTCAATTTATCACAGAAGAACTGGGAAAAAAGTTTATAGTTCAGATATAAACTGATGTCTATGGAAACAATCAAGATGGTGCTTCAAACAATGATTGCATCATTATAATGATTGTATCCAGTAATGAAACAAGTGAAGTAGCCTATTTATGACTGAGTCATTGAATCATTCATTCAAGAGAATCGGTCAAAAACACTGATTCATCCAGACAGTAATTAAACAAGTGAAGTATTTATGACTGAGTCATTGAATCATTCATTCAAACCGATTTTTTTTAAATAACTATTTACAAGCAATTAAAATTTTGTCAGAACCTCTCCTAAATTACATGTTATTTTGTTTAATTGTCTGTTTAGAATTGTGGGAGAATCGTGATCTCCTCTATTAATAAAAAATAAATAAAATAATAATAATGTGATTCTCAATTTATCCAGAATCGTGCAGCTCTACTACTCACACACAATTAAATAAAATTTTCATAGTAAGTAAATAATTACATATTATTACACTTTCTGCATAAATTTTGACCAAATGACATAAACACTGTACACGTCTCACCTTGTTGAAAAACAAGTATACTACTTTAATAGCAGGCAAAATTGTTATGGTGGTGGTGGAAATTATGGCACAAATAAGTTTATTTTAATAAAAATCAACTCATCTGACATACAATAGTGGCCAAAAGTGATGTCAGGCCTAGGAGCCTTTGTGATAACACAATGAAACACGCCAAATTGTACGGACATAATTTTTGGTAACACTTTATTTTAAGGTGATGTAGTTAAATGTTACTACATGTACTACTATAGTAATAACTATACCCAACTCTAACCATACCTCAAGTTTATAGTAAGTAGCCTACATTTAGTTAATTCATGTTACTCAGTACTTAAGTCAGTAACTATGTCACCTTAAAATAAAGTGTAACCTAGTTTTTAATGCAAAACTGATTATGTTATATAGTTGTATTATGTTGTAAAAAGAGCAATCTGGATAAGACCATATTAAGCAACTATAGACAGATCTCAAATCTTCCTTTCATAGGCAAGATCATTGAAAAAGTTTTCAATCAGCTGAACAAATTCTTAAGCTCGAATGGATACTTTGACAATTTTCAATCTGGTTTCCGACCGCACCACAGCACAGAGACAGCGCTCATAAAGATAATAAACGATATTCGCTTAAATACTGATTCAGGCAAATTATCAGTGCTGGTGCTACTCGACCTCCGTGCTGCATTTGACACTGTCGATCACAACATACTTCTGGACAGGCTGGAAAACTGGGTGGGGCTTTCTGGGATAGTCCTAAAATGTTTCAGGTCATACTTAGATGGGAGAGGTTATTATGTGAGTATAGGAGACCATAAGTCTGAGTGGACATCCATGACATGCGGAGTCCCTCAAGGCTCAGTTCTTGCGCTACTCCTGTTCAACCTGTATATGCTCCCAATGAGCCAAATAATGAGAAAGAACCAAATTGCTTACCACAGCTATGCAGACGACACACAGATCTACTTAGCCCTATCGTCTAACCATTACAGCCCCATTGACTCCCTGTGCCAATGCATTGATGAAGTCAACAGTTGGATGTGCCAAAACTTTCTTCAGTTAAACAAAGACAAAACTGAAGTCATTGCGTTTGGAAACAAAGATGAAGTTCTCAAGGTGAACGCATACCTTCACTCTAGGGGTCAAACAACTAAAAATCAAGTCAGGAATCTCGCTGTGACACTAGAGTCAGACCTTAGTTTCAGTAGTCATGTCAAAGCAATAACTAAATCAGCATACTATCATCTGAAAAATATTGCAAGAATTAGATGCTTTGTTTCCAGACAAGACTTAGAGAAACTTGTGCATGCTTTCATCACCAGCAGGGTGGATTATTGTAATGGACTCCTCACTGGCCTTCCCAAAAACACCATAAGACAGTTGCAGCTCATACAGAACGCTGCCGCCAGGATTCTGAGCAGAACCAGAAAATATGAACATATCACACCAGTCCTCAGGTCTTTACACTGGCTCCCAGTTAGATTTAGGATTGATTTTAAAGTATTATTACTGGTATATAAATCATTCAATGGCCTAGGACCTCAATACACTGCAGATATGCTCACTGAATATAAACCCAACAGATCACTCAGATCATTAGGATCACATCAGCTAGAAATACCAAGGGTTCACTCTAAGCATGGGAAGTCCGCTTTTAGCTATCATGCTGGAACCAGCTTCCAGAGGAGATCAGATGTGCTCCTACAGTAGTCACATTCAAATCCAGACTCAAAACACTTCTGTTTAGCTGTGCATTTAATGAATGAGCACTGTGCCGCTGTTCGTCCGACTGTTTGTACTGCACTGTATTTTATTTAATTTTTCTAAACCGTT